>NC_056725.1:772998427-773050927 GCF_019279795.1 Protopterus annectens
TTCATTTTGACTTACAACATTTGATTAATTCCATTAATCAATGCCTAATGAAAACATAAGGGCAGGGGACAAGGTAAAAATAATGTGAATATCATTTACCTGAGCTAATTGTGCTTGTCTGCGTTTAAATGCTTCAAGTGGATCATCTTCTAACGCATAGTTTTCTAATACCGTCCTTACATCCTCAACACCATTCATGGCGATTGCTATTCAAAAATGACAAGAAAACCGTTAGAATGCAGTAAAGATAGCAATGCAGATTTGAATCTAGTCAGTCAGGAAGCATCACTGACATGTCAAATGGTTGGGTCTTACTATATGAGAACAGGCATCAGATCTGAACAGTGGACTACATAAAAGTCAGCATGAGGAGATAAAGTTCATTTATGCATATACACCAGATTACGCCAAAATGACAAACACTGATCCTCAACTCTTGAGAATATATGTAAAATCTTATTAAACAGCTGCAGTCATCACAAAAAAATATATATCAGATTAGTGTGCAAGTCACATCCATTTTACAAGCTGATCTTTCTGTAATTTAGTAATGAATTCCACTAAATACAATTTTTTTCTTTAGGGTGCCCATCAATTTCTCTTTCGCTCTACATTCTCAAACGTAAAATCCTACTTACCTAATGTGAAACTACAGCATATTGCTAGAAGAACACGGTACAATTATAAGTACAGATGATCTTCAAAGAAAGGCTTAAAGAAGGTTAAAAAGTGTGCAAGAAGGTGCTAGAATAACAAAGCCATGAGCATCCAAAAGAAGTCATTCAGTTGGGGCTGCCCCTTCCTGCTGACATCATGATGTGCTTTATTATATAAAAGGAGTCCTCTCTCCATCCTTCCTCCACTTTGGGTATTAAGTCAAACATAGCATAACCACCTTCGCCCACCAACTGCAGGAGGAGAAACATATATAAACACAACACACACTACTGACTTACCTTTTGGGCATGCTAGGGAAGAATAATAAAAAATTAATGCAAACAGACCTCATAAAACTTTTTAAGAAGCATTTTCATCCAAATAATATAGACTTCTTCATATAAACAAAATTCAAACAACCTTTAAATACCCTTTCATGAGTCATGTGTTCAAAATTCACCATTTAAAATCACACTCATTCAATTACATTCTTCCAACTACAGAAAACAAATCAATTAATACACAAGTCACGAGAGATGCTAGCTGTCCATACTTTGTTTCAATGTCGAGTGGACCTACATAGGTTAGTGGGCTAAGTTTTAAAATACTATTAATACTTAAATGTTTACTAAAAATAGGAAAACTGTCTGCCTGTAGAATTAACTGCCATTTCAGTTCTTTTTTTCTCAGCTGTTGAAATCTTCTCTGTTGTCCATCATTACTTCACCTAAGACATCAAGTACAAACTTTTAAAAATGCCACAAGTGTCACTGTTTAAAAAGAGCATTGTTCTTGCTTTTAACAGCTAAAATGTTCCTATGTGCGAATTCTCTTGTAGTTTTACTTACACAGAAACACCCACAGTCGGAGCCTGCAGTTTTGTAAATCACTCCATATGAGTTGCAAGTGAAATACTCAGGAGTAGTTAAAGACTCAGATGCTGAGTTAGACAATCTCCAACTGGTGCAATTCACACTGCCTTTGTATGGCAACTGAACTACTTGTCAAGGATACCCCTGTGTAGTGTGTGTAACAGTGTGATCTAGAATGGAACTAAAAGCATGACGATATGCTCTGTAATTTTCATCTGACTGGAGATGCATTCTGGGGTCAAGAAAAATCCTTAGCTTAGGAAAATCATTAAAAGGGATCGGTTATCCCCTGTATGGTTCACCATCAATGTTACAACAGTTACTGTCAGAGCAACAATCAGGTCTTTACAATTGTAACAAAAAAATCTAACTTGGAAAAAAATTGGGCAGATTCTAATTATTCTTATTGTAAACTGCAGATAATCTTGGCAGAAATATGGCTACAAATTAATCAGTGAATACTGTCTTTAGCCAATAAGCAGAGGGAATGTGACAATTCCTTTATGCAAAAAATGGGTCTCTCAAAATACCTTGTCACATCTTACTATTCCCTCTAGCATCAACTAGATTCTAACTTTAAAAGTAACAAGGGGTACTCCTCTGCATTATACAAGCCGCTTAGATAATGCTATGGTATTGCAAATCAAACCCACAACATTAGCCACCTATAGAAAAATGAATTCACACGAAGTTAAATGGTCAACCCCTAACTGATACAGGTTAGTCAGGCTATGCTAGGAGGCTGTATAGCCAATACGATCAATCAGTGAACCCTCCTGGCATTGTATAACCTATGTTGCCAATGCCCATTGGGAAAGGAATGCATCTCACAAGTAAAAGGTCAAAAGACAGCCTTCTATGCCATGTATGTCTCATAGTATACTGGGGGGAGGGCTGTTTAGTCAATCTGATAAATTACTGACAACCCTTGCCTTCTAACAATCAAACTTTCTATACCTACACGTGACTGTTAAACGTATCTAATGCATCAATGAACATTTCTGATAATGCACGAATCACACTGGCTATTTCATGAAAGGAGCTCAAGGGGTAAAAGGTCACAAGTTACCCCCCCCTCTACACCATAAAAGTCCCCCCCAGACTATGTTAAAGGGCATTAAGCCAGTCCAATAAATTGCCCACCAGCCACTGTAAAGATTATCTTGGCTTTTGGCAATGGAACAAATAAGTAAAATGTCACAAGCCAGCTTTATCGCTCAAGTTAGTGACGCTATTCTATGGGGCTATCAGGTAACCACTGTATGACAAGCTGCATTACTAGAAGAATTAAGTAACTTTGGGCACTATTTTAGTAAATGTTCTAATGCAGTACATATACAGCTGCACACAAAGTAATTCAGTTAAATGATTCATATCATCCTTGTTGAGAATCTTGCACTAATAATGTGGCACATGGTAAAGAAAACATCCCACAAATTGAAAAATAACAAGTACAGCTACAAGGGGTGGGCTTCCTTGAAAACTCACTTAAAACTGCATCACAGTTTGAATAACAGAAGCATTTTCCTACAGAGTTTATAGATTTAAATCTTCTTAGTAGTTAAAAGCCTGCTTATACTTATTGAAAATAACTGGTTTTACACTGGTTACATTAAACATTCTCACTGTCTAGCATGAAACAGCTCACCTTCTAGTTCTACAATTTTCGCATTCTTTTATAGCTTTAAAAAATAAGCAATAAAAACTTAGAAAACTGTACTAATAAATATGGAACAATACAAGGACTGAAATGTCCAACACAACCTAAGTCACTAGGAACAGTGGTGGAACTAATAGTTTTGCTTTGTTAAAGAGGTTCACTTAGGCACTTTTTAAATTCCCACAGTGTTATATAAAAACTCAACTCCTTCCTTGTTTTCCACAATTCAGAAGTTAAAGTTGTATTAAGCAAGTAGAGTTGAGAGACATTTCTGTCAACAACTTTGAAAGAAATTTCAAGTATTGCTGGTTCCTCAAAGTTTTGATGCAGTTGAAAAGAATGTTAAAATGATGGGATCTCCACTGGGAATACCACTGAGATTTCCCTTGGAAAGAAATGCCATAATTAAGCATCCAGACTGACAGAGATGCACAATTTCGGCACAGAGGTCAGGTATTCTATAAAAGACTTCTGTCTTCATTGTCACCTGAAGCAGCACGCACAATGACAAATCCTTTTAAATAGTTTAATATTTAAATAGGACAGCCAGGGACGAAAGACAAGGAGGAAAAAGTGTAGAGCCTTCCTGCCTGGCTCCGTGGTGCAAAGACATGGAGACTTGACTGTGGCCTAGATGACCAGGTTTCAGTTAGTGGCCCTGACACTGAAAGTACAGTTTTGTACCTACCATAAATGTAGATGTTCGAGTGTATACCCTGCTGCAGTCATCACACTTGGGTTATCCTGTTTTCAGGCAGTCCCGCAGTCGGCCTGAATTCCAAAGTCTTGGTCCGGAGTTGGTTGCTGTCACTTCTTCCCTGACGTCAGTGTGCCAGGGGTATATAAGAGGCATCAGACACCATTTTCTTCAGTTTTTTTGCCCCAGATGTCAGGTGCCCCCCCCAAAAGATGGTCTGTAGATAGTACCAATAATAAAAGCTTAGCACCAACAAAACATCCCTCCAGCTATAAGCAAATACACCACAAAGGTTGTATCAGATTTTAAGGTATTGAAAGGTTTTAGTTAGGTCAGAGGGGATGGAGGGAGGGTAACCTGGACTGCAGCAGGGTATACACACGAACATCTACATTTATGGTAGGTACAAAACTGTACTATGTTCATCGTGTTACCCTGCTGCAGTCATCACACTTGGGTAGAATCCCAAAGCTAAGGATGGGAGGTGGAGTCAAACAGGGTTAGAGGAGGCTAGAAGGCCCTGCAAAACTGCAGTGGCGAAGCCAGCTCTAGTCTTAGAGTAAAGTGGTAAGTGATGGTGTTTGGTGAAGGTGTGTACTGAACTCCAAGTTGCAGCTTCCAGAATATCCTTGGTTAGCACCCCCCTGAGGAAGGCTGTAGATGTAGCTGCTGCCCTGGTGGAGTGGGGCTTTATGCTAGCAGGAACTGGTTTTCCATGATGGGTGTAGCAAAAACGTATGCAATGTCCTATCCATTTGGAAATGGTCTGTTTTGAGATGGCCTTTCCTTGTGATGCTGTAGCATAGGATACAAAAGGTTGGTCAGATTTTCTGAAAGCCTTAGTTTTATCCAAGTAGTAACATAGTTGCCTGTGAATGTCCAAGGAATGCAGGAGTCTTTCTCCTTTGTTCTGTGGATTTGGAAAGAAAGTAGGTAAGTGGATGGTTTGATTTAGAGCCATACTGGATACCACCTTTGGCATAAAGGAGGGGTTAGTTCGTAGAGAAACTCTGTCTTGATGAAAAATGAGGAAAGGCTCTACTGCCATTAGTGCCTGTAGCTCTGAGACTCTTTTGGCTGAAGTAATTGCTAGCAGCAGGGCAGTCTTCCATGATATAAACTTTAAGTCAGCTGAGAAAGCTGGCTCAAAAGGTGGCAGCGTAAGTTCTTCCAGAACAAAATTTAGGTCCCAAGTTGGTGTTGGCGCTCTCCTGGGAGGCCTAATGTTTTTTGCCCCTCTGAGATACTGCCTTAGAAGTGGATGTGAAAATAAGGGAGGATCCGTGTTGTAGTGAGCTGAAATAGGTGAGGCGTGGATTTTAATAGATGAAAAAGAAAGTCCTAACATCTCAGTTAAATATTGTAGAATCTGAGGTATGTCTGGCTGAAGGGTATTTTGGCCTTTAGCTTGGTTCCAGGCGCAAAATCTTTTCCATTTGTCTGAGTAGGCTTTCCAGGTGCTGGGCTTCCTGGCCTCCAGATTGACATCCATAACAGCTTGTGAAAGAGGGGCTGGCTTGCTGCTTAGGTGATGTGCCATGCAGCCAAATTTAAGGTTTTGAGCTGGCTGTGTAGAATCTGACTGCCTTGCTGTGTGAGTAGATGAGGAATTTGTGGTAAAATCCATGGTGGGCCCTGGGCCATGTTCCTTAGTAGTGGGTACCAGTGCTGGCGTGGCCAGTCCGGGGCAATGAGTATCATTCGAGGTCTCTCCATCCTGACTTTCAGCAGCACCTTTGTGAGAAGGGGCAATGGAGGAAAGGCATACACTGTCAGCATTTTCCAACTGAATGAGCATGCGTACACTTTCCAAGCTTGATGGTGAAATGTCCTTGTGCAAAATTTTGAAAGCTGATAGTTTTGGGGGTTGGCAAACGGGTCTATGTCTGGGCTCCCCCATTTTTGAGTTATCATTGCAAATACTTGTGGATCCAGTTTCCACTCGTGGGGATCCATGATGTTTCTGCTTAGGTCGTCTGCCAATGTGTTCTTTTTTCCTGGCAGGAACTGAGATTGTAATTGAACTTGGTAAGCCAGTGCTGTGTTCCACAAGGTCATTGCTTGCCTGCATAGAGGGTAGGAGTGTGTACCCCCTTGTTTGTTTATGTACCACATTACTGTGGTGTTGTCTGTCCTTATTATAAGCTGTCCTGGATGTAAGAGGTCCTTGAAGGCTGTCAGAGCATTCTGTACAGCTAGCATTTCTTTTTGATTGATGTGCAGATTCCTTTGATCTGCAGTCCATATGCCTTGAACGCACCGTCCTGCCATGTGTGCCCCCCAGGCATAGTCCGATGCATCTGTCATAGTTTGCCTGGCTGGGGGTAAGGTGAAGGGCTGACCCTTGTTGAGGTGACATGCCTGTGACCACCATAGAAACTCCTGTTGAAGGCAGGGAATGAGAGGTATCATTGTTTTCAAGCTGTGGCTGTGTTGAGTCCATATGCTTTTCAGGTACCATTGTAATTTCCTCATATGCAGTTTTGCAAATGGTATTAGTAGTATGCAAGATGCCATGAAGCCCAAGGCCTGCAGAATTTTTCTTGCAGGGAGTTGGGTCTTTGTTGCCATTATTTTGAAGTATTGAGTTAGTTGTTGTAGTTTGTCTGGCATCAGATAAGCCATCTGGGCCGTTGTATTCAAGCTGGCACCCAGGAATGTCATATTTTGTGAGGGCACTAGTTTTGATTTCTTTTCGTTTACTGTGTACCCTAGGCAACTTAGAAGGTGTTTTACAAAAGTCAGATGTTGTAAGAGAATGTCCTTGCTTTCTGCTTGGATGAGGCAGTCGTCCAGGTATGGGTATATTTGAATTCCTCTTTGTCTGCAGTATGCAATTACTGGTGCCAGGCATTTTGTGAAGACCCTGTGTGCAGTAGATAAGCCAAAGGGCAGTGCAGAGAATTGGTAATGGGTTGAACCTGCAATGAAACGGAGGTATCTTCTGCAATTTTGTCCGATAGGGACATGCAGGTATGCCTCCTTGAGGTCCAACGTTACTAGCCAAGCTTTCTTGCCCAACATGGGAAGAAGCTGCTGTAGTGTTAGCATCTTGAATTTGGGTACTTGCAAGAAGGTGTTTAGAACTGAAAGGTCCAGAATGGGTCTCCAAGCATTGTCCTTTCTGGGGACTAGAAAGAGCCTTGAGTAAAATCCTTGGCCTTGCTCCTGTGCAGGTACCAGTTGAATGGCTCTCATGTCCATGAGAGCTGTAATTTGTTTTTGTGCCTCTGCCCATTGATTTTGTGGCAAGTTTGGCATTCCTTTTATCCTTGGCAAGGTGTGGAAATGGAATCTGCATCCTTGTGAGATAATGTCTAGAACCCATTTGTCCTTTGTGACGATGCGCCAGTTGTCTATAAAAAATGCTAATTTTCCTCCCAAGGGAGCTGCCAAGAGAATTTTGCCTGGCAGTTTGAGGTTTAAGTCATTGTGTTTGTCTTCTAGTAGTTTGGGACCGGTCTTCTCCTCCCTTCTGTGTTGCAGTGCCCCATTGGCGAGGTTTGTAAGGGATTTGTGCTTGTCCTCTGCCCCTTGGGCGTCTGTATTTACCCCTCTGTGGTCTGTCAGAAGCTGGAAAGGACCAATTTTTTGCTGGCCAATTTCTGCTGAAGCGTGGGGGTTGTATCTGTAAGAAATCTTTGACCGTCTGCATAGATTTTGCCTTATCCTCCATTTTCTTTAAAACCTCTTCTGCTTTAACCCCAAATAAGACTTCCTGCTGTAAGGGTGCATCTAGTAACTTTGCTTTAACATGATCAGGCAGAGTTTGTTCCTTTAACCAAGCATGCCTACGTATAACAGACCCAGTAACAGCTGCTTTACAGGAAGCTTCCAAGGAATCAAATCCACACTGTAAAGTATGTTTGCCCACCTGTTCAGCTGCATGCAACAGATCCTGCATTTCTTTGAATTCAGACTGTTGAGGGTGCGTGCTCATCTTTTGCTTTATTTCAGACATTAGGAATTGCTGGTATTTCAGCATGTGAAATTGACAATTTAGTGCTCTCATAGCTAGAGTAGCTGAGGTGTAAACCTTCTTCCCCCACCTATCTAGTGCTCTGGAGTCCCTTTCAGAGGGTACAGGATTTTTAGCCATAGAAGTCTTAGCCCCTTTGGGACCCTGGGAGATTGTCTCTGGGTCAGCAACAGGGCTTTTGTAAAGGAATTTGTGTGAGTCAGGCACTCTATAATATCTATCTGGTTTGGCTGGAGCAGGAGGCAGAGAATCTGGATTTAGACTAGATTCTAAGTAAACATCATCCACAATGTCTAAAACTAGAGGGATAGCAAGTAGTCTGTGCTGGGGGAGTAAAAAAAAACTCTCTGAGCCTTTTCTTTGAGTCGGAGTAGTTCTGACCTTCCCAGTGGAAATGTTCCCTCATGGTATGTAAGGTTTCCCCACAGGAATAGTCTTCAGGGGAAGAAGCTGAGGGAATGGAATCTTCAGCATCAGAATCTTCATAAGGAGGAAAGGAGTAATCCTGTTCCTCAGAGGAGCCTGAGGAAATAGACACTTGATCAGAGGAGGCATAATCCTCCTCGTGTCTAGGCCTTTTGTCTGGGGGGGGGGGGTTGGGAACCCCTGATTAAAGAAATCAAATCTTCAGCCATTTTAAGCATCTGTTTCTTAGGCATGGGGCCTTGAACTGGAGACTGATGTGCAGTCTTTTTTGGTTTTAAAGGAGTCTTAAGCTTAGCATAAGATTTTATGGTGAGAGTAGTCGGTCTGAAGACACCTTCTGTAACCGAAGGTGTTTCCACAGCACCAGCTTCTCCTTATGCAATGTTGTCGGTAGGGCCTAAAGAAAATGGCTGCATCGGCCTAGAACTCTCTTTTTGAGAATCCAAACCGGTCTGGGGTTCCAATTCTGCGGTCGTCAGGGGCTGAGTAGGCGCCTCACTGAAAACCGGAGAACCGGCGACCAGCCCAGCCGAGGCCTCGGAGTCTGGCTTGGATCTAGGCTGCCTGTCTATCTTTGCATTTTTTATGCACGCCGGTAGGTCGGTTGCTCCAACGGCATAGTGTAATTAAATTTCCTACCTTAGCAGTGTCGTGCAAAATCAAAGCGTCGCTTTATAGTTCGCTTACTGAACCTAGCACAAAACCGACAACCAGTGACGTCGTGGTCTGGGCCTAGGCAAGGAATACAATAAGAATGAAAGTCCTTATGAGGTATTTGCTTCCCACAAGAAATGCAATTGTTAACTTTTTCTGACATCGGACTGAGGCAAGAAAAGGTTCCCCAACGGGGTACTTAGCTTTGAAGACTTTGGACTGAAATTCGATTAGAAAATCTCAGGTGTCGGCTGAACGGCACTTGCCAGCTGCTTCTGCTTCGGGCACTGCGTGGCAAGAAAGACTGAAGAAAATGGCGTCAGATGCCTCTCATATAGCCCTGGCATACTGATGTCAGGGAAGAAGTGACAGCAGCCAAGACTTTGGAATTCAGGCCAACTGCGGGACCGCCTGATGACAGGATAACCCAAGTGTGATGACTGCAGCAGGGTAACACGATGAACATCAGCCGTGTAGGGAAGGGGAGGAGTGGAGAGCATAGCCTGCTCAACCCTTTCCACAGGAAGAGTGGGGTATACATGCACTCACAGGCACACTTGGGTGCATGTAGTATTAGGGCAGGGGAGAAAACTGAAAAAAAAAAAACTCTGAACCAGCCCAGGCTGTCTCGATAACAAATCCTCTTGGTAGACTCTTGCTTGGCGATGGCAACAAAAGGACGGATTGACCAAGACAGAGTCTGATGGTCAGTAGGCAGTGGGGACAAAGAAGTTGTTAAAAAAATGTGCAGATGGTACCAGCCTTCTCCCCTACTGTTTGACATTCCATTATCATCATATACAGTATAGTGTGCGCTCTGCTTCCCCCTTTTCATTATTTGCGTTTTTTTTTTTTTTTTACAGCTTAGGTTTGTGTCTTCCTATTACCAAAAAAAACTGGACAGTAGTCAGAATGGTCAAATGGCTTAAAGAGAGAGGACTACATTTTTTCATTGCTCCTTCTCCCCTTCATGTTTCCCTTACATACTGCTATCTATGGGTGTAGACAGAAGCCTCTACTTCATGTCTACAGCATCATGTTTCTGACCATTTCACCTCTATGTTTACTATGCTTCCAACTGGGGGTATAGTTAGAAATCTCACAGGCTTAAAAGAAACAGCAAGATTCTCCTAGACTTCTAAGGTATGACTGGACCTTAAGCTGGATAAACAAATGGCTGTTTAATCAGAAAAGACATACAAAATAATATTTATAGGTTATAAATGAGCTAGAATAACAATTTGTGTTTGTATACATTTTTCTAATGAATATGAAGTCAAACTCAAACGCCTGTCATTATTTGGCCCAGAGGAGGCAGAAGTGTTGTTTTTCCTCTATTGTCTTTTGCTAGGACTATGGCAGTAATTTGATGGCTGGTTAAAGACAGGCCAGATAAGATGGAGTCTTTTGTATCATAGCTGATACTACTGCTTTCGCCATCATTATTTAAGCACTAGGACCAGCAGTAAACACACAAGGACAAAAAGAAACCAACACTAAAATTTAAAACAAATTGATAAGGAAAAGTGGTAGATCAGTGGCAGGCAATACATGGGCTCAAATATCAACACTGGCTACATGAGGAAAGTCTGTGGCAGCCACAAAAATCCCTCAGGTGTGCAGCATGTTATCTTCTGAATAAATACCAAAGTATTTCACTTCTAATGACTTGAACTGTGGCAATGAAAGGCCATGCTTGAGCAAGAGATGAAGGTGATACAAGAGTCCTCTTGAGTTTCTTTAATACCTGCAGAACAAACTGTCTGGTTCTAACAGGTGTTCAGAAGTGGAACATGGCACCTATTCTAGCAGCTACCTTAACAAATGCTATGGAAGAGGTGATGCCTTAAAAACATTCTTAAGCGCAATTGTTTGGTGAAATTTACAGAATCTATATGGCTGACATAGTGCATAAGGAAAGGACCTGCAACACTACAAGTCAAAGGGTAACAGAGTCAAGCAGGAGAAGGCAACTGAAAAGGCTGGACTAACAATGATGGGTCTGTGATGGGTAGCACCATGTACAAGAGCATATGCATTGGAAGGCCACTGATAACATGTGGCGCCATCACAGCTGTTTACAATTTAGCAGGCACTGACATAAGTGAAGGTTTTGACTATTAACTTTTCTCCTTACAGTCTATTTTTTCTTTTTCACTGTTTTTCTTTAATATCACTGTTCCTCATTTTGTCTTTTTTTCAAAGCTGTATGTTTTCAGTACATCTCTGCATTTTCCCTGTTCAATGACTGGACCCTGAAGGTTGAAACCCCTGAATTATGGGACCTTTACCAATCCATGGTCTGCTGTCAAGGCTAATGCCTCTATGGAGAAATGGTCACACTGTCAGATTACTGCCTTGTGATGTTTTTGAAACTGACCCACAAAATGTAGGTGCTAACAGTGTGTTCCATGGAGTTCACATGTTGGGATTGGTTTTCCATAATGACACCTGGAATTCTTCAGCCAGAAAATATTACACAAAACATTTTTTTTTACAGCTTGAAAACAAATAAAAGGTTAGGTCTCAAAGGTAAATGACTGTATGTTGCCCTGGTTTTGCGAGAACAGGAGGGAAACTACCTGTTGCCTACTTAACAAACAATTTAAACAACTAACTGATCTTAGTGTCAAGTTAAACAACCGCTGCAGCATCATGACTGAAAAGGCTGAGGGACAGATGTAATAAACTGCAACATTACTTATTTGCTGTAACAATCTATCCTGATAAGTAGTTTAATTCTGCACTAAATTGAATTAGTTTTAGTCCAGTCTGCCCCACAATAAAAGCTGTGATGCTACTGCAGGTATCGGAATACTTCTGCAAGATACCACCAGGACAGGTTGTCACATATATCGGCAAGGCAACGATAGCTCTACTTCAGTATCATAAGCCTTCAGATGTTCATGCATTATACCCTCTCAACTGTACAGATTTTTTGCAGAACATCCAGATTTTTGCCTCATTTTTGGTCGTTTTTTCATAAAATTGTGGTTTTCTGGCAAAGTAGTGGCAAATCATTAAAAACTGAAGTTAGAAAACAATGACACACAACCAACAAGCGGTTAAGGTGAAATATACTATAAAGAAGACATGGGAGATTATATTCCCTTTGGAATGCAAAAAAAATTAGGAATATATCCTAAAATGACTTACAAAAAATGTGCCAATCTTAAGAATATTTTTGAGAAATACAGTTTTACACCAGTAATTTTGTATATTATAAAATGTCAAGATGTGGCACCTGTAAGTACTGTAGATGCATTAATGATGGACTGTACATAGTTGTAGAAGGATTTGATAAAACTTTAATCTGTCCAAGAAGATGTAATTGCAAAATGAAAATGGTGGTGTATATAGCTAACTATTTCTTGTTCATATTACTACACTGGTAAAGCAACATGGGCATTAAAAATCTATGAGCATGTATATGAAATCAAAAAAGAAAAAGCAACACCTTTACAAATATTCTTTTCTTTGTTCAGGTTTTAAAAAAATGCATATTTTATTTTTTTATTACAGATAAAGTGGTTATGACTGACTAAAACTAGAACAAAAGGAACTGATTTGGCAGCTACGTCTTAATGTGACAAATAAGGCCGGTCTAAATACGATTTCTTTGTACAGTAGGTTAAAACAGAGGGCAGACAAATTACTTTTTAGAGCGGCTTGTTAATTTATTTTGCTATAAGTAATAAACAAATTAAATATTCTATAAGAAAAATGTATTTATAATGAATACTAAATAGGAACTGAAGGCTATTATGTACATGGTTAATTAGTGAGGAGATTTTTTAAAAAGTTAATTACTTATTTTTTTCTGATTGGATGTTAAAGGAATGAATTAGTATTTTATTGATGTGTTGTAGAGTGATTTTTCTTCTCTGATGAAGTCTATGTAGTGTATGTATACAAAAGTGCTTAGATTGGAATAAAAATATTTTTCTATTTATTACGTATTTCATTGTGTCTACTTTACAATGGTGGTGTATGTTGTTGTTTGTGGAAGGCTGGTTACTGGTGAAGCGAAGCAATAAAAGAGGAGGAAGTCAAAGTTGAGACGCTCACTAGGTGCGGAAGTGGTTTCTCTTTTGGTAGTAAACTTTCTACGCCAGAAGTAGTGGAGGTTACATGTACTGTATGTAACCAAATTTTTATTCATTTTGAATTTTTCTGATGCAACAACTGTACCTATAGAGCTTTTCTCACTGAGCATTCACTGAAAAGGGGCAGCTGTGTCCAACTGAATCATCTTAGTTAATAAAAGCCGATAAATAAATAAATGGAAACCTATGCAAAGCACTCCATGGTACCACCACACCGCCCACCATTTCCGTTCACCTGCATAACCCAGTGCCTCCTCTCTTTCTCCCATACTGGCTTTCCCCACACCGCACAGATTACTTTTTTTTTTCTTGTTTTTTTTTTCATGCTTATTACTATTCTCCCAGTACATACATTGCATGCCTCCTTACCCTTATCAAAAAAGAGAGCCAACTGTATGCATGTCTGATATTCAGTTGTGGGGAAAATGAAATGAAAACTAATGATTACAGCAATGTATTCCAACTTGTTTATCCTAAACAGTACATTGTCCCTAGGCAAGCTATACTGAGCTTCTGTGCAAACCTCTGATGTTTGTTTGTGAAGAAATTAAATAATGACTAAACTGTCCCCAACCCCAGCATGGGATGTGACAACATTCTGAGCACTTTTAAACCATACGTTTTTGAAAGATAATGATGTTAACTTTTTTCAGCTATCCAGAAAATGCATCAATGTGCCTGATAAAACTGTATGTGCACAAATAAAAATAGGTGATATTTTCACACACACAGACAAGCCAGGTCTATCACAACATTCACTGACTTTTCCATACACAAGCCAGGTCTACTGCAAGATGCAGACATACATACATACATAAACCCTCTTATTTACAGGCAATTTGGAGGAATGTCTATTCTGCTGCTGCGTATCGTTGGGAAGTTGTAGGAAATCAAATCAACTGGTTAAAGCCGACAAAGACATGTAGACTACACACAAAAGGAGCCACAGCAAAGAGTTCAACCAGGAAACCAAGTACTATCAAACTGCAATGCAACCTGCTTTACCACTATGCCAATGATCAGTTGCCTTCACTTATAGTCCAGTATTTGTCTGCCTGGGACAGCATGATTGACAGACCATGATGCTTTGCCACAGATGGTCTGCACCTGTCGCCCCTGGGATTCAGGTTACTGGCTAAGGCTCTTGCCACCCCTATAGTCCCTATAGTGCCTTTTTTAGGCAAAGTTCAAAGGACAAAACCACCACCGTAACAGGTACAAGCATGCAAAATTTGAAGGTAATGGTACTCAATGCTAGAAGTCTAAACCTCAAAATGCACTCTCTCTCGAGGCACTCCTAAAAATGGAGAACATCGATATCTGTGCAGTAACTAAGACCTGGTTCAAGGCTCCAGAGAGCACCCCTGCAATACCAGGTTACAACTCTTACCACACTTTTCGGCCACCAAAGCAGGACTGACACACTAAAGGTGGAGGAGTGTCAATATTCACCAAGGATATTCACACCACCAGGCTAGCTGCCCAGCACAATGCATCTGAAATTCTCCAGGTGCAACTAACACTAGGGTAAGACTGCAATCCAAATTGTAGCTTGCTACAGATCCCCCACCATACCCCAAGATTCTCACTACACCTTTCTAAACATACTGGAAAATATTAAGAGAGAACCAAACACCCTAATACTGGGTGATTTTAACTACCCTGCCATTAACTGGGAAAACTACTCATGTACCAACCCCTTTGCCCAACGGTTCTTGGAATTCATAAATTCCAACGCCCTGGATCAACTAATCCATAGTCCCACCAGTGGCTCCAATATCATAGACCTGGTTATTACCAACATGGGAAATCGATGATCCACACCTATGGTCACCTCCTCGTTAGTCAGGTCTGACCATAAGCTAATCACCCTTAACATCCACATCCCACCCCCACCCCCCAGTAAGGAAACCTCCATAAAAAACTTCTCCAAAGCCAACTTCATGCTACTCAAGTCAGAAGTGACAAACTTCATGACACCCATGCAGACGGGAGCTGAAAGTTCAACTGCTGAATCCTACACTAAGGCACTGTACAAGCACATCCACTCATGCATAAATCGTGCCATCCCAAATAGAATCAAGATGCTCTCATCCAAAAAAAAGAAGCCAGTCTGGTGGTCCTTCTGCCATAAACAAACTTTACAACAAAAAGAAGAAAAGTACAGTTTTGTACCTACCATAAATGTAGATATAGGTATGCATCTGCAGTCCTTACATATGGGTTGTCCTGCCTCAGGCAGCCCTTCGGTCGGCTGGATTCCAAAGTCTGGGTCCGGCGTCAGCTGATGTCGCCCTTTTCCCTGACGTCAGAGCGCCTGGGGTATAAAAGTGTCAGCCGATGCCATCTTCCTCAGTTTTTCTTGCCCCAGATGCCAGGTGCCCTCTAATGAAGGCTAAATTTGGAGAGATGCAAAAAATTCCAAACATGCACAGTAATATAAAACAAATACACCATAATAGATAACCCCAGCTAGCTAGAAGAGGGATAAATACTCAAGTAATACCACAGAGGGGTAGGAGGGAGGGAAATCCTGACTGCAGATGCATACCTATCGGACATCTACATTTATGGTAGGTACAAAACTGTACTATGTCCTTCAAGGATGCATCTGCAGTCCTTACATATGGGTAGAATACCATAGCCAAGCTGGGGGTGGTAGGACCTAAGAAAAGGATGGTGTAGCTAAAATACCCTGCAGGACTGCAGTAGCAAAGCCTGCTCTGGATCTGGAATATAAAGGTAAGTTGTAATGCTTGGAAAATGTATGCACGGAGCTCCATGTAGCAGCTTCTAAGATGTCCTTTGTAGCCACCCCTCTTAAGAAGGCTGTGGAGGTGGCTGTGGCTCTGGTGGAATGTGGTCTAATGTTGGCTGGCACAGTTTTGCCATGAAAAGAGTAACAGAATCAAATGCAATTCCCTATCCATTTTGAAACTGTCTGTTTGGAAATTGCTTTTCCTTGTACACCAGCAGCATATGCTACAAAAAGCTGGTCAGTTTTCCTGTAAGTCTTAGTTCTGTCCAAGTAGTAGCGCAACTGTCTGTGAATGTCCAGAGTATGAAGAAGTTTCTCTCCTTTATTTTGTGGATTTGGAAAGAAGGTAGGCAGGTGAATAGCTTGGTTCAGTGAGACCCTGGATACCACCTTTGGCATGAATGAAGGATTGGTTCTCAATGAGACTCTGTCCTGATGAAAAGTAAGAAATGGTTGTACTGCCATGAGGGCCTGTAACTCAGATACTCTTCTTGCTGAGGTTATGGCCAGAAGGAAAGCAGTCTTCCAAGACAGGTACTGTAGTTCTGAAGAGGCTGCTGGTTCAAAGGGAGGTAGAGTTAATTTTTCCAACATGAAGTTAAGGTCCCATGTAGGCACTGGTGGTTTCCTTGGAGGGTTGATGTTTTTTATCCCTCTTAGAAACTGCTTTAGCAGCGGATGAGAAAATACAGGTGGATCAGTGTTGTACTCTGCTGAAATTGCTGAAGCATGAATTTTTATGGAAGACTAAGAAAGGCCATTATGGAGCATTTCTGCCAAGTATTCCAGGATATGTGGAATGCTCATTACTGTCGGATCTTGGCCCTTTGTGGAGTTCCAAGTGAAATCTTTTCCATTTTGCTGAATATGCCTTTCTTGTGGAAGGCCGCCGAGCTTCCTTGATGATATCCTTTACCCTTTTGGATAGTTTATCCAGGCGAGGAGTCAAGGTATTTTCCAGGCTGTCAGCTGCAAGGTTTTTAGGCTGGAGTGCAGAGTTTTGTAATTGTGCTGTGTCAGAAGAAGTGGCCATTGTGGTAGAGGCCACGGTTTTGTGAGTGACAAGCTCCTTAACAGTGGGTACCAGTGTTGTCTTGGCCAGTCCGGAGCTATCAGAATCACTTTTGGTTGTTCTGTCCTGATCTTCAGTAAGACCTTGGTCATTAACGGAAGAGGTGGAAATGTATATACTGTTAGAGTATTCCAGCTGAAAGAGAGAGAGTCCACTTTCCATGCTTCTGGGTGGTATGTCCTTGTGCAGAATTTCTTCAGTTGATGGTTGTGGTGGGAGGCAAAAAGATCTATGTCCGGCGTTCCCCATGCTTGTGTTATTTGAAGAAAGGTGTCTGGGTGCAGCATCCATTCGTGTGGATCCATGATGTCTCTGCTTAGGCTGTCCGCCAGTACATTGTCTTTGCCTGGTACAAACTGGGATTGCAGCTCTATACTGAGTTTTAGGGAAAGTTCCCAAAGATTCATTGCCACACTGCAAAGAGGGTAAGAATGGGTACCTCCTTGCTTGTTTATGTACCACATAACTGTGGTATTGTCTGTCTTTAATAGCAGGTGGCCTTGATGTAGGAAGTGCTTGAAGGCCTCGATTGAATGTATCACTGCCAGCATTTCCTTTTGGTTTATGTGTAGGCAAAATTCTGTTTGTGTCCATTGTCCTTGAATGCATCTGCCCTCCATGTGCGCTCCCCATCCATGGTCTGAGGCATCCGTTGTAATGGTTTGGCTGATATTTGGTTTGCTGAAGGGCAGACCCATGTTTGACTGGCTTGCTTGAGCCCACCACAGAAATTCCTTTTGAAGGCATGGAATAAGGGGGATCAAGGCTTCTAGGCTGTGACTGTGTTGAGACCATAGACTCCTTAGGTACCATTGTAGTTTCCTCATATGCAGCCTTGCTTGTGGAATCAGAAGAATGCAAGATGCCATGAAACCCAGGGCCTGCAGGATTTTCCTTGCAGCCAGTTGGGTTTGTTTTGTCAGGTTTCTGAAATAATCCGGTAGTTCTTGTTTTTCTTCTGTGAGAAAAGCCATTTGGGTGGTTGTATCTAGTTTTGCACCCAGAAAAATTATTCTTTGGGATGGAACAAGTCTTGATTTCTGAATGTTGACTGTGTATCCCAAAGCCTGAAGTAGGCGGATGGCATAATTCAAGTGTTTTACCAATGTTTGTTGGCTGTCCACTTGTATAAGGCAGTCGTCCAAGTATGGGTATATTTGAATCCCCTGAAGTCTGCAATGTGCAATTACTGATGCCAGGCATTTCGTGAATACTCTGGGCGCAGTAGATAAGCCAAAGGGCAATGCTGAGAATTGATAATGCTCTGAACCTGCAAGAAATCTGAGGTGTCTTCTGCAACTTTGTCTGATAGGGACATGCAGGTATGCCTCCTTGAGGTCTAGAGTTACCAGCCAGGACCCCTTGCCCAGCATGGGAAGGAGTTGCTGTAAGGTCAGCATTTTGAATTTTGGCACAATGAGGTAAGTATTTAGTGCGGACAAGTCCAGAATAGGCCTCCATTGCTTTTCTTTTCTTGGGACAAGGAATAGTCTGGAATAAAATCCTTGGCCTTGTTCTATGAGAGGAACCTTTTCTATTGCTTTCATTTGCAGCAGGTTGGAAATTTGCTTGAAAGCCTCTGTCCTTTGATTCGGTGGCAGATTTGGCATGCCTTGCCTTTTTGGTAATGTATGAAAATGGAATCTGTATCCTTTGTCTATTATTTGCAGTATCCATTTGTCCCTTGCAATAATGTGCCAATTTTCTGAGAATAAAGATAGCTTTCCGCCCAAAGGTGCTTCCAACTGAGCCCTGGTTGCCGGGGTCAGATTCAAGTCATTGAGTTTGTCCTTGTGCAGCAGGTGTAGGTCCTGCACTACCTCTTTGGTTAGGAGGCTGCCATTGATGTCCTCTGTAGGAGCCTCTAGCTTGCCCTCTACCTCTGGCACGCCTATTTTTGCCTCTTTGAAATCTGTCTGTGTCTGGAAAGGACCAATTCTTAGAAGGCCAATTTCTGCTGAATCTTGGTGGTTGGACCAGGAGAAAATCTTTGACTGTCTGTACTGACTTAGCCTTTTCCTCAAATTTCTTTAAGACCTCTTGAGCCATGGAACCAAATAACTTTTGTTTTTCCAGGGGTGCATCCAGAAGCTTTGCTTTAACATGATCTGACAGGGTTTGTTCCTTCAGCCAAGCATGTCTACGTATGACTGCACCTGTCATTGCTGACCTACATGAAGCTTCCAATGCATCATAACCACACTGTAAAAAATGGTTGCTAACCTGCTGGGAGTTATGCACCAGATCCTGAAGTGCCTTGCAATCTAGGGGTTCAGGTGAGGTTAGTTTTTTATGCAATTCATCTAACAGATATTCTTGATACTGTATCATATGGAATTGACAATTCAATGCTCTCATAGAAAGAGTGGAAGAAGTGTACACTTTTTTACCCCATCTCTCTAAGGCCCTGGATTCCCTTTCAGAAGGAAGTGGGTTCTTAGTAGTGGAGGTTGCAACCCCTTTAGGCTCCTGGGAAATAGTTTTTGGGTCAGCTAAGTGGCCCTTGTAAAGGAATAGATGTGTGTCCGGGACCCTGTAGTACCTATCGGGTTTGACAGGAGCCAGAGGGAGGGAGTCTGGGGAAATACTAGACTCGGAGTACACATCCTCTATGACATTTAAAACAGGAGGAATAGCCAAAGGTCTATGCTGAGGCAAATGCAAAAAAGTCCTTAACCTCTTCCTGGAATCAGAGAATTCCTGGCCCTGCCATTTAAAATGCTCTCTCATGGAGTGAAGGGTCTCCCCAAAAGACAACTCTTCAGGGGGGGGGGGGGCGAGGGAATAGATTCCTCTGCATCAGAATCCTCGTAGGCCAGAAAGGCCTCCTCCTGGTAATCTGAAAGGGCAGAGACATCTGAGGCCTCATCAGAGGACTGGGGATCTGTCTGCTCAACCCTGGGCCTTTTGCCTGGAGGAGGTTGAGTGCCCCTGTCTGGGTGTGGCTGAGAGCCCCTGATTAAGGAGATAAGGTCCTCAGCTAAGCTTAAAATTTGTGAACCTGTAGAAGATCCCTGAGGAAAAGCCTTGGGAGGGAGAGATTTTGGCTGTTTAGCAGCTTTAGCACGAGTAAAAGCCTTAATGGACATGGATACAGGAGGCCTGGCTGCCCCACGTGCTGGGGTAGTTTTGTCCACAGAAATGGTGTCGGAAATCTCCGGAGCACCGGTTTCAGAAGGTAATTCTAGGACCGACCCAGTGGAAGCCTCCGGAACCGAAGGTACCGGCTGTGCGGTGTCGTCGGTCGGAATAGGTAGAGATTCAGTTTCAGCAGAGACCGAGACACTAGCGGTAGGCCTGGGCGTGGAGTCGGCCGGAACTGCGGACCGCGTGTGTCAGTCCTTCTCCTTACGGTTTTTGGGTAAATGAGCTGTCGGAAGCTCCGACGGCATTTTATAACAGTAAATATGCCCAAAATATTCCTCTGCAAACTCTGCCCGACGCCTAAGAGTGCGTCTATTGAAGGAAGCACAGGCTGTACAGGCCGAGACGTCGTGGTCTGGACCTAGGCAAGGTAAGCAGTAAGAGTGGAAATCCTTATGAGGTATTTGTTTCCCACATTTTAAACAATTATTAACTTTAACCGTTTGATCTGACATCGGCTGAGGCAAGAAAGAGTCCCCAATGGGGTACTTAGCTTTTTTGAAGACTTCGGTAGCTGAAATCACAGGAGCTGGCCGACCGGCACTTGCGAACTGCTTCTGCTTTGGGCACCGCGTGGCAAGAAAGACTGAGGAAGATGGCGTCGGCTGGCGCTTTTATACCCCAGGCGCTCTGACGTCGGGGAAAAGGGCGACATCAGCCGACGCCGGACCCAGACTTTGGAATCCAGCCGACCGAAGGGCTGCCTGAGGCAGGACAACCCATATGTAAGGGCTGCAGATGCATCCTTGAAGGACATCTGTTGCAGAAAAGAGGAAAATCCCAGGATGCAAAAAACTTCCTTACCAGCCTCAGTAAGAAACTGAGATCCCTCATAAAATCCTCCAAAGCTAGTTACGAAAATAAAATTGTCAAAGATTCCAAAGACAACCACAAGGCATTCTATAACTATGTCAAGAATCTAAATGGCAATGCTCAGATCTGCTCTGAGCTAAAACAGAATGGCATTAAATATACTGATCCCAAAGATATTGCCAATATCCTGGCAGATTGATTCAGTGCCAACTTCACCCCCCTCTCACCCCCCTAAATGGCCCATCTCGATATCGGAAGATTGCCAAATTCCGGTAATAACAGCCACACAGGTAAAAAACGCACTCTCCAAAGTTAAGAATACAGCATCCATGGGACCAGATGACATCCCGGGCTGTGTACTACATAAACTACAATATGAACTGGCACCTCACCTAAGTGTCATGTTTAATCATAGCCTGACCTCAGGTTTCATGCCCACTGAGTGGCACAGAGCTACAGTTATCCCACTCCACAAGGAGGGATCCACCTTGGATCCCAGAAACTACTGTCCCATCAGTCTGACAAGCCTTATCTGCAAGGCCATGGAGCGTATTTATCATGGAACTTATAAACAAAGACATTGGCAACCTTCAAACACTGGACCTCACCCAGTTTGGGTTCATGAAGGGCCGATCTTGTCTCCTGAACCTGACTGACTTCTTTGAATCAGTCTCCAGAGCCATGGACAAGGGTAAGGTGGTCCACACAGCCTATCTAGACCTTGCCAAGGCCTTTGACACCACCCCCTACTCTGGAATCATAGATAAACTTACTAAGCTGGGCATTATTCCCTACATCACCCAATGGGTTGCTAACTGGCTTACTGATAGAACCCGCACTGTAAAAGTAGCCGACTCCAAATCCAGCTCCAGACAAGTGACAAGTGGAGTACCTCAGGGTTCAGTCCTGGGACCGCTCTTGTTTGACATCTACTTCTCTGAAGTACAGGCCAACACTAAGGGACTCTGGATAACAAAGTTCGCAGATGACTGCAAACTGGGAGCCATTATTGAATCCCCAAATGACGTGGATATTCTACAAAAGGGCCTTACAGAAACAGATGCTTGGTGCCAGAGCCATGGCCTCAAGCTCAATGCCAAGAAATGTATAGTTATCCCCCTTTGGGAAAAAACAAGTATCCGTGAATTACCATATAGGTGGCAGTACACTAAACACCGAAAGTGTGATAAGAGACTTAGGGACACAGGTGGACAGTGGTCTCACCTTCGATAACCACATCACCACAACAGTCAGGAAATCCTTCTATGTGGCACACCTCATCACTAAGGGCGTTTCATCCAGAAAAAAGGAGGTCATTGTCCCACTGTACTCATCCCTCATTAGACCCATTATAGAATGCAACGCCCCGTTTGGTATGTACCTCTCAAGACATCTGCAACAACTGGAAAGGCCGCAGAAATACCTCATTAAAAGAATCACAGGCCTAAAGCAGATGCCCTACTCTGACCGCCTTAAAAAACTCCAGCTATACTCTGTCGCATATCATCTACTCAGAGGCGATCTTTGCTTAACATACAAGGCCATGTCAAACCCAGAGCTGTTGGACATGCTACACTTAAAGAAATCCCAATCCCTCAGAGCCACATGCTCCAGGGATCTAAACCTTGTCATCACAATAAACAAAACATGCTGGAGGGATAGGTTCCTGACCCAGAGACTCCCCAGACTCTGAAACAGATTGCCCATACATGTCAAGCAGAGTGCCTCTTTGGTCCTCTTCAAAAGGAACCTTGACGATTGGATGGGAGAAAGGAAATTCACCCCGGGGATCACGTCAGTCACCCTGCTAGACAGGGGTCCAAGGAAGTAAATAGTGTGGGAAGAAATAGCCTGGGAATTGTTATGGCTAAACTTGTATAAGCCCTAGGGCTGATAGCTTAGTACCAACCTATGAACCTATATCCTTCCAAAACTGACAAAGATAGGCACTTGCTGTATACATTGTTTTTCTGAGTGTGAAGGATAGCGAAAAAATTATGACTCACTTGCTACTGAAATACACAGCAACACCCCCAACAATTGCACATACATACATACACATAAGCCAAATAAATTGTAGTTTCACACTGACTTCAGCAAATATACAACACTGTGTTAACCTGCCCCGTCACACTAGATCAAGAAAGTACAGTTGGGTGCACTTACCATAGATGTAGATGTTCGAGTGTATTCACTGTTGCAGTCATCACATTTGGGTTATCTGCTTGCAAGTAGCCCTCAGTCAGCCTGATGATCAAAGTCTTGGGTCCTGCGTCGGTTGCTGTCTCATCTTCCATGACGTCAGGTCGTCAGGGGTATAAAGCATGCAGCCGACGCCATTACATCAGTTTTTCTTGCCCCAGATGTCAGGTGCCCCTAAAATGGGAAGCAATTATATACAAGGTTACACCTCCAACAAAAAGCAAATACACCAGAAAGCTTTAAGCATAGTAAGAAAGAATAGAGGTATAGTCAATAGAAGTCAGGGGGCTGGAGGGAGGGTAACCAGGACTGCAACAGTGAATACACTCGAACATCTACATTTATGCTAAGTGCACACAACTGTACTATGTTCTTCGTATTTCACTGTTGCAGTCATCACATTTGGGTAGATTCCCAAAGCTAAGGACGGGAGGAGGCAATTAGATAGCATTAGGACCAGCTATAAAGCCCTGCAAGACTGCAGTGGCAAAGCTAGCTCTGGATTTAGAGAAAATTGGCAAGTGGTAATGCTTGGTGAAGGTATGAACAGAACTCCAGGTAGCAGCTTCTAGGATGTCCCTGGTAGGGACACCTCTGAGAAAGGCTGTAGAGGTAGATGCAGCCCTGGTGGAAGGAGGTCTTATCCCCTGTGGGGTAGGTTTTCCATGGTGCTTATGGCAGAAATTAATGCAATGGCCTATCCACTTAGAAATGGTTTGCTTTGAAATGGCCTTCCCCTCTGCCCCTGCAACAAATGCCACCAGCAACTGTTCAGATTTCCCGAGAGGCTTAGTCCTGTCCAAGTAAAATCTAAGTTGTCTACTCTCCAGCCGACACAAGCATCCTCCAAAAGGGCCTCATAGAAACAGACAACTGGTGCCAGAGCCATGGCCTCAAGCTAAACGCCTAAAAGGGTATAGTCATCCCCTTTGGCAAAAACAAAGTGCCCACAAATTACCACATAGGTGGTAATCCATTAAGTACAGAAGAAGTAATTAGGGACCTGGGGACCCAAGTTGATAGCAATCTCTCATTTGACAACCACGGGGCCAAAGTGGTTAGAAAAACATTTTATATAGCTCACCTAATCATGAAGGGATTCACATCTAGATCAGGGGAGGTCATCGTGCCTCTTTACTCATCCCTCATCAGGCCCATAATTGAGTACAATGCCCCTTTTGGGATGTACCTTACCAGACACCTGCAGCAACTGGAAAGACCCCAAAAGTACCTCACCAAGAGGATCAAAGGGCTCAAACAGATGCCATATGCTGCCCGGTTAAAGAAACTCCAGCTCTACTCAGTGGCATACCGCCTGCTCAGAGGCGATCTGTGCCCGACGATAAAGCCATGTCCAACCCGAATTAATGGACATGCTGCACCTCAGAAAATCCAAATCCCATCGAGCCACGCGCTCGAGAGACTTGAACCTCAGCACTGAAATAAATAGGACATGCTGGAGGGACAGATTCATAACTCAGAGGCTCCCTTCACTCTGGAATAAAATCACAGTCCAGGTTAGGCAGAGTCCCTCATTGACTCTCTTCAAGAGGAATCTTGATGAGTGGATGGGAGATCGTAGGTTTACCCCGGGTATCACTTCTGTGTCACTGTTAGACAGAGGCACAGTATACTAATCTCGAAAAAGGGCATAGCAAAATTAATTTAAAATGGGTGGCGAAAGCCAAACACACTCTGGCTAGGCTTATAAATGCCCTAGGGCAGATAGCCTAGTATGAACCTATGATCTTATGAACATCCAAGGAGTGCAGTATTCGTTCCCCTTTGTTCTGTGGATTAGAAACAGTTGGCAAATGAATGGACTGATTAAGGGCCACACTGGATACCACCTTGGGCATAAATGAAGGGTTGGTCCTGAGGGACACCCTGTCCGCATGAAAGATGATGAAAGGCTCCACTGCCATGAGGGCCTGCAATTCAGACACCCTTCTTGCTGAAGTGATGGCTAGAAGGAAGGCTGTTTTCCAAGAAAGGAATTTCAACTCTGCATTTGCAGCTAACTCAAAGGGAGGCAGAGTGAGCTTTTCCACTACAAAGTTAAGGTCCCAGGCTGGAGTAGGGGCTCTCCTGGGTGGTCTTAGGTTTTTGGCCCCTCTGAGGAATTGCCAAAGCAGTGGATAAGAAATGAGGGGTGGCTCTGTATTATAATGTGCTGAAATGGCTGAGGCATGAATTTTGATGGAAGAAAAGAAAAGAAAAGGCCCTTGTGAAGCATCTCAGTTAAACACTGAAGAATATGAGGTAAATTGGGCACTGTTGTGGCCATCCCCTGAGTTTGGCTGCAGGAACAGAATCTTTTCCATTTTTCAGCACAGGATTTTCTAGTACTAGGCCTCCTTGCCTTCAGAATACATCCATCACTTGCTTACTGAGGGATGGTAATGGAGAGATCATGTAATTAGCTAGGATGCAAGGTTCAGGGGTTTGATGCTGTGGGTGCAGAATCTGGCCCTCCTGCTGTGGCAGCAGGGCAGGGGTCTGAGGCAGGTGCCATCCAGCAGTGACACACTGCGCAAGAGGGGGGTACCAGTGTTGGTGTGGACAGTCTGGTGCAATCAGTATTGTCCATGGTTTGTCCTGTTTGATCTTTAGTAGCACTTTGGAGAGGAGAGGCAGAGGAGGAAAGGCATAAACTGATAGGTTTTTCCAGGTGAAGGACAGGGCATCCACTTTCTAAGCTTGTCTGTGGGGGAGTCCTTGTGCAGAATTTGTTCAACTGGTAGTTCAGAGGGGAGACAAACAGGTGTATCTCTGGGCTCCCCCATTTGTTTCTCAACACGTTGAATATACTTGGTTCCAGTTTCAACTCGTGTGGGTCCATGAGATTTCTGCTTAGGTCATCTGCCAGTGTATTTAGCTTGCCTGGCAGGAACTGAGCTTGTAGCTGCACTTGGTAGCTCAAGGCTGTGTTCCACACAGCCATGGCTAGTCTGCAGAGAGGGTACAAGTGGGTTCTCCCCTGCTTGTTTATGTACCACATAACCGTGTTTCTGTCCATCTTTACCAATAATTGTCCTGGAAGAATATGGTCCTTGAAGGCTGTCAGAGCATTCTGTACAAGTCTTTTTGATATATATGCAGGTGCATTTGACTCTGGTTCCATTTGCCCTGAATGCACTGCCCTGCCAGGTGAGCTCCCCATGCATAGTCTAATGTGTCTGTTGTTAGGGTTTGGGCGGCAGGGGGTAGACTGAATGTCAGTCCCTTGTTTTGGTGGCAGGCCTCTGCCCACCAAAGGAACTCTATCTTTAGACAAGGTATGATATGAATCATTGACTCTAGGTCCTGAGAATGTTGACACCATAAGCTTTTTAGATACCATTGTAGCTTCCTCATATGCAGTCTTGCGTATGGAATTAATAGAATGCAAGAGGCCATGAACCCCAGGGCTTCCAGTATTTTCCTTGCAGATAGCTGGGTCTTTGTGGCCAGTAGTTTGAAGTCAGCTGTCAAATGAACTTGTTTCTCTGGTGTGAGGTAGGCCATTTGGGAAGTTGTATTCATTCATTGTTGGCAGGGTACTAGATGTGATTTATTTTCATTTATGGTGTACCCCAGAGAAGTTAGTAATTTCCTCACAAATGCCAGATAATTCAAAAGTATGTGCTTGTTTTCTGCCTGAATTAGACAATTGTCCAGGTATGGGTATATTTGAATATTTCTTTGCCTGCAAAATGCAATGACTGGAGGTAGGCACTTAGGGAATACCCTGGGCGCAGTAGATAAACCAAAGGGCAGTGCAGAGAACTGATAGTGCATGTAGCCTGCTCTGAAGTGTAGGTATCTTCTGCAGGATTCCTTTATTGGGATGTGCGGGGAGGTTTCCTTTAAATCTAGTGTTGCCAACCAGGCATTTTTGCCTAGCATGGGAAGCAGCTAATGCAGAGTTAGCATTCTGAATTTTGGGATTTCCAAAAAAGTGTTTAGGATAGACAGGTCCAGGATAGGACACCAGGAATTATCTTTTCTGGGTACCAGGAAAAGTCTTGAATAGAAGCCTTGTCCCCATTCTTCTTCTGGGACAGGCTGAATAGCCCTGATGCTTAGAAGAAAGAGAACTTGTTTTTGAGCCTCTGCCCACTGATTTGGGGGTAGGTCTGGCCAACCGTTTGGGGTTGGTAAGGAGTGGAAATGGAATGTGTATCTTTGGGAAACTATATTTAAAACCCATTTGTCTTGGGTAATGAGTTCCCAGTTTTTTGCATGCAGGGTGATCTTTCCCCCTAAAGGAACAGTCAGTTTAGCAGGGGTTGGAAAGTTTAAAGTTAAGTCATTGTGACAGTTTACCATAGGGGGCTGTCTTACTACTCCCAGCTTTGGAAGTGGGAGCCCCCCCCCCCCCCCCCCCCACACTGCTTAGGCCTGTGAGTACCTTGGGACTGAAATCTGGGTGTTCTGCTGGTTCTGGGTTTGGACTGAGAAGGCCAGGAAAGGACCAGTTCTTAGAAGGCCAATGCGTACTAAATCTGGGAGGCTGTATTTGCAGGAAATCTTTAACAGTTTGCATAGATTTAGCTTTTTCCTCCATCTTTTTAAGTACTACTACTCCATTGTTGCCAAAAAGGCAATCTTGGTTTAAGGGAGCATCCAGTAATTTAGCTTTAACTTGATCTGGCAAAGATTGCTCCTTAAGCCAAGCATGCCTTCTAAGTACAGACCCAGTGACAGCAGCCCTGCAAGATGCCTCTAATGAATCAAAACCACATTGCAAAGTATGCTTTCCAACCTGCTCAGCAGAATGCATTAAATCTTGTAATTCCTTATTTTCAGCACAGTCAGGAAATATAATTTTCTATTTAAGCAGTCCAATAATATGCTGCTACTTTAACATATGAAAAGTACAGTTTTGTACCTACCATAAATGTAGATGTTTGAGTGTATATACTGCTGCAGTCATCACCCTTTGGTTATCCTGCCGTCAGGTGGTCCCGCAGTCAGCCGAATCCCAAAGTCTTGGTCCTGCGTCGGTTGTCGTCGCTTCTTCCCTGACGTCAGTGTGACAGGGGGATAAAAGGGGCAGCCGACGCCATTTTCTTCAGTTTTTCTTGCCCCAGATGCCAGATGCCCCCAACTAGGAAGGCAATACAAATAACTATGCAAAAATACCTTAGAAGATAAACAATAGTACTAGCTGTTAGCAAATACACCATATAGACATGCATCCAATAGACTGATGTACATGGAGTTATAACCAACACCCTGGTATGTAGACGGGATGGTGCGAGGGTAACCTAGACTGCAGCAGTATATACACTTGAACATCTACATTTGTGGTAGGTACAAAACTGTACTATGTTCATCGTGTTATACTGCTGCAGTCATCACACTTGGGTTGAATCCCAAAGCTATGGATGGGTGGCTGGTACTAAACTGGGTTAGGTGAAGCTAGGATGCCCTGAAGAACTGCAGTGGCAAAACCAGCTCTGTTTTTTGAGTATAATGGAAGGTGGTAGTGCTTGATAAAGGTGTGCACTGAACTCCAAGTAGCTGTCTCCAGAATGTCCTTGGTTGGAACCCCCCTGAGAAAGGCTGCTGAGGTTGCTGTAGCCCTGGTAGAATGGGACCCAATATTAACAGGCACTACTTTCCCATGGTGCGAGTAGCAAAAGCAGATACAATGTGCTATCCATTTGGAGATGGTCTGTTTTGAAATAGCCTTTCCTTGTGAACCTGCAGCATAGGATACAAAGAGTTGGTCAGTTTTTCTGAAGGTCTTTGTCTTATCCAAATAGTAACGTAGCTGTATGTGAATGTCCAAAGAGTGAAGGCGTCTTTCTCCTTTATTCTGAGGGTTTGGATAAAAGGTGGGTAAATGAATGGTCTGATTCAAAGCCACACTCGATACTACCTTTAGCATAAAGGTAGGGTTAGTTCATAAAGAGACTCTGTCCTGATGGAAAATGATGAAAGGTTTCACTGCCATAAGTGCCTGTAGTTCTGAGACCCTGCGTGCTGAGGTGATAGCCAGCAACAGAGCTGTTTTCAATGACAAGTATTGTAGTTCTGCTGAGAAGGCTGGTTCGAAAGGAGGCAGTGTTAATCTTTCTAAGACTAAGTTGAGGTCCCAAGCTGGCGTTGGGGGTTTTCTGAGGGATCTTATATTCTTAGCCCCTCTGAGAAACTGCCTTAGTAAAGGGTGTGAGAATATGGGAGGATCCGTATTATACTGAGCTGAAATGGCTGAAGCATGGATCTTAATGGATGAGAAAGAAAGGCCTTTGTATAGCATCTCAGTTAAGTATTGCAGTATTTGAGGAATGTTTGGTATCCAAGGATTTTGGCCTTTAGCCTGGTTCCATGCACAAAATCTTTTCCATTTGTCTGAGTATGTTTTTCTGGTGCTGGGCCTCCTAGCCTCCAAAATGACATTCAGGATGTCCTTTGAGAGAAGTGTTGATTGATAATTCAAGGTATTCTCCATGCAGCTAAATTTAAAGTCCTGAGCTGACTGTGAAAGATCTGAGAGTTTTGCTGAGTCAACAGAAGTGGGAACTGAGGTAAGATCCATGGAGGGCTGTGAGTCAAAGTCCTTAGTAATGGGTACCAGTGCTGACGTGGCCAGTCCGGAGCAATGAGGATCATTTGTGGTCTCTCTGATCTGACTTTCAGTGATACCTTGGTCAAGAGAGGTAGTGGTGGGAAGGCAGACTGTCAATGCTGTTCAACTGAATGATAGGGCGTCCACTTTCTAGGCTAGGGAATGATAAGTCTTTGTGCAAAATTTCTGTAGTTGGCAATTGTTGGGGGAGGCAAATAGATCTATGTCTGGGTGTCCCCACCTTTGAGTTATCATTGAAAATACTTGTGGGTGCAGTCTCCACTCGTGAGGATCTGTCAAATTTCTGCTTAATTCGTCTGCCAATATGTTTTCCTTTCCTGGCAGGAATTGTGCTTGCAGTTGTACTTGGTAAGTCAATGCTGTCTTCCACAAGGTCATTGCCTGTCTGCATAAAGGGTAGGAGTGTGTTCCTCCCTGCTTGTTTATGTACCACATAACTGTGGTGTTGTCTGTCCTTATTAGTAGTTGCCCTGGATGCAAGGCTGTCAGTGCATTTTGCACAGCTAGCATCTCCTTTTGGTTGATGTGTAGATGCATTTGTTTTGCAGACCATTTGCCCTGTATGCACTGTCCTGCCATGTGTGCTCCCCAGGCGTAGTCTGAAGAATCTGTTGTCATAGTTTTGTTTGCTGGAGGTAAGACAAAAGGAAGACCCTTGTTTATTTGACATGCTTGAGCCCACCATTGGAACTCTTTTTGAAGGCACTGAATGAGAGGTATACTTGTTTCGAGGCTGTGCCTGTGTTGAGTCCATACACTTTTCAGGTACCATTGTAATTTCCTCATATGCAGCTTTGCATGTGGAATTAGTTGAATGCAGGATGCCATGAATCCCAATGCCTGCAGGATTTTCCTTGCAGTGAGCTGGGTAAAAGTTGCCATCTTTTTGAAGTATTGAGTCAGTTGTTTTTGTTTGTCTGACGTGAGATAAGCCATCTGGGCCGTTGTATTTAAGCCGGCACCCAGGAATATTATGTGTTGTGAGGGTATTAACTTTGACTTCTTTTTGTTTACTGTGTACCCTAGGCAACTTAGCAGCTTTGTTACAAATGCCAGATGCTGTAATAGAATGGCCTTGCTGTCCGCTTGGATCAGGCAGTCATCCAGATATGGATAAATTTGTATTCCTCGTTGTCTGCTGTATGCAATTACTGATGCCAGGCATTTCGTAAATACTCTGGGTGCAGTAGATAAGCCAAAGGGCAATGCAGAGAACTGAAAATGCGTTGTACCTGCCAAAAATCTGAGGTATCTTCTGCAATCTTGTCTGATAGGGACATGCAGGTATGCCTCTGAGGTCCAACATTACCAGCAAAGACTCCTTGCCCAGCATGGGAAGAAGCTGCTGTAGTGTGAGCATTTTGAATTTGGGTACCCTCCAGGTATGTGTTTAGAATTGAGAGGTCTAAAATGGGTCTCCAGGCTTTGTCCTTTCTTGGTACTAGAAATAGCCTTGAGTAAAAACCTTGACCTTGCTCCTTTGTAGGTACCTTTTGAATTGCTTTCATATCCATGAGAGCTGAAATTTGCATGTGTACCTCTGCCCATTGGTTTGGAGGCAGATTTGGCATGCCTCTCATCTGTGGTAAAGTGTGAAAATGAAATCTGTAGCCTCGGGTAATAATATCCAGAACCCATTTGTTATGATGCACCAATTTTGTGGAAATAGAGCCAGTTTTCCTCCCAAAGGTGCTGCCAGGGCAATTTTGCTTGGCAGGTGAAGAGGGAAGTCATTGTGTTTGTTTCCTGAAGGGTTGAGATCTTTCGTCTCCACCTCTGAGTTGTTGTATGCCATTGTCTAGGCCTGAAAGAACCTTGTGGCTGGCCTCTGCCCCTTGGGCGTCTGTACCTACCCCTTTGGGGTCTGTCTGATGCAGGAAAGGACCAGTTTTTTGCTGGCCAGTTTCTGCTGAAATGAGGAGGTTGTACCTGTAAAAAATCTTTAACTGTCTGCATAGATTTTGCCTTTTCTTCCATTTTCTTTAAAACTTCCTCTGCTTTGACACCAAATAACACATCTTTCTGCAATGGAGCATCCAATAACTTTGCTTTGACATGTTCTGGTAAGGCTTGCTCTTTTAGCCAAGCATGTCTACGTATTACAGATCCTGTGACAGCTGCTCTACATGAGGTTTCCAATGAATCAAAACCACACTGTAAGGTATGTTTTCCCACCTGTTCTGCTGCATGCAGCAAATCCTGCATCTCTTTGAAATCAGTCTGAGGGATCATTTTCTGCTTTAACTGTGTAATCAAGTACTGCTGGTATTTTAGCATGTGGAATTGGCAGTTTAAGGCCCTCATGGCCAAAGTGGCAGACGTATACACTTTCTTCCCCCATCTTTCTAATGCTCTGGAATCTCTTTCAGAAGGTAGTGGATTCTTAGCAGTAGTGGACTTAACCCCTTTGGGACCCTGGGAAATGGTTTTGGGGTCTGCAACAGGGCTTTTATATAGAAACTTATGAGAATCAGGAACTCTGTAGTATCTGTCTGGTTTAGCTGGTGCAGGAGATAAGGAAACTGGGTTTAGACTAGATTTGGTGTAAACATCATCCAAAATGTCTAAAACTGGAGGAATTGCAAGGGGTCTATGCTGTGGAAGAAGAAGAAACTCACGGAGTCTTTTCTTAGAGTCAGAGTAATCTTGGCCTTCCCAGTGGAAGTGTTCCCTCATGGTGTGCAAGGTTTCCCCAAAAGAGTAGTCTTCAGGGGGGGAGACAGAGGGAATGGACTCTTCAGCATCTGAGTCTTCATAAGGAGGGAAGGAATAATCCTGGTCCTCAGAGTTAGCTGAGGAAATGGATGCTTGGTCAGAGGAAGGATAATCTTCCTCCAGCCTAGGCCTTTTGTCAGGAGGGGGTTGTGAACCCCTGATAAGGGTAATTAAATCCTCAGCCATCTTAAGCATCTGGTTTTTAGGCATAGGGGCCTGCGGGGGGGGGGGGGGTCTGTGGACCCAGTTTCCTAACTTTTAAGGGGGCTTTAAGTTTAGCATAAGACTTAATAGAGATAGTTGTCTGTTTGAAGACACCTTTAGAAACCGAAGGCCTGTCCAAAATCTCCGGATCACCGTCAGGGTTGGCGTCCGAGGGGTGAGATGGAACCGGCTCCTGAGGCTCAGCTGATTCGGTCTGGGAGGCCGTCAGAATTTCTAAATCGGCGGTAGTCAGGGGCTGCGTAGGCGCCTCGCTGAAAACCGGAGAACCGGCGGCAGGCCTTGCTGAGGCCTCGGTATCTGGTCTTGGTTGCCTGTCCTTATCCTTGCGTTTTTTAATCACTGCTGATGTCGGTTGCTCCGACATGCTATAGTTAAATTTTCTGCCAAAATAATGTCGGGCGAAATCTGCCCGACCCTTGATTGTACGTTTGTTGAACCTAGCACAAAACCGACAACCAGAGACGTCGTGGTCTGGGCCTAGGCAAGGAATACAATAAGAATGAAAATCCTTATGAGGTATTTGCTTCCCACAAGAAATGCAATTATTAACTTTGTCTGACATCGGTCTGAGGCAAGAAAAGTTTCCCCAACGGGGTACTTAGCTTTAGAGAAGACTTCGGGCTGAAATTAGATTCAAAAATCTCAGGAGCTAGCCGACCGGCACTTGCGAACTGCTTCTGCTTCGGGCACCGTGCGGCAAGAAAGACTGAAGAAAATGGCGTCGGCTGCCTCTTTTATCCCCCTGTCGCACTGACGTCAGGGAAGAAGCGACAACAACCGACGCAGGAACAAGACTTTGGGATTCGGCCGACTGCGGGACCGCCTGACGGCAGGATAACCCAAGTGTGATGACTGCAGCATGATGAACATCAGGCAGTTTAAGGCCCTAATGGCCAACGTAGCAGAAGTGTATACCTTCTTACCCAATCTATCCAGGGCCCTGGAATCTCTATCAGAGGCGGTAGGGTTTTTGGCAGTAGTAGCCTTAATGCCTTTGGGTCCCTGTGAAATGGTCTCAGGATCTGCAGTAGGATTCTTAAAGAGGGACTTGTGAGAGTCAGGTACCCTGTAATACCAGTCAGGTTTTCTGGGAGCCAGAGGTAAACAGAAGCCAGGCTAGATTCCGAAAAGGCATCATCTACAATGTCCAGTACAGGAGGGATGGCTAAAGGCCTGTGTTGAGGTAGCAGTAGGAATTCCCTAAGCCTCTTTTTGGAGTCAGAGTAATCCTGGCTTTCCCAGCGGAAATGCTCCCTAAGAGTATGCAAGGTTTCACCAAAAGAGAATTCCTCTGGAGGGGAAGCAGAGGAAATGGAGTCCACTGCATCAGAATCCTCATAGGTAGATAAGGGCAACTCCTGGTCATCAGAGAAAACAGAAATTTCAGAATCCTGATCAGAAGAATCAGAAGGAAAATCAGTCCTAGGTCTCTTAGAGGGGTGGCTTCCCCTGATTAGAGTAATAAGGTCTTCAGCCATTCTTATCATTTATTTTTTAGGAATAGGGGCCTGACCATGCGGGTCTGACAGTCGTTTTTTTAGGCATGGATCGAGTTTTAGGCCTTGAAAAAGAAGATGGCGTCAGTTTAATATGCAAGTCAGTAGGCCTGAATACACCCTCAGAAGCCAGTGCCTGCACAGCAGCTCTGGACCCATCCAATGTAGAGACATCCACAGGTTCCACAGTTGAAGAAGCATCTCGCGGCATACTGGACTTCAAATGGATCTCAGTAGCAGTCTGCAAATCTGAAGTAGCAGGTATCAGGGGCTGCGAAAGCGCCTCACTGAGTACCGGCAAACTGGTGACTAGCTTAGGAGAAGCGTCATCGGCAGCTTTGGACCTATGCGGACTGTCTTTATCTTTGCATTTTTTCGGAATGCTGGTAGTCGAGTGGCTTACCGAAGCCATTTCTGGATAATTGAACAGAGTACCAAAATACTTAGATGTGAAAATGAACCGACGAATAGTTCACGGTTTGAATAAGGCACAAAACCGCCAGCGAGGTACGTCGTGGTCTGGGCCTAGGCAAGGAATGCAGTACGAATGAAAACCTTTATGAGGTATTTCCTTTCCACAAGAAATACAATTGTTAACTTTTACTGACTTGGGTTTAGAGCAAGAAAAAGGATCCCCAACTGGGTACTTAGCTTAGTTGAAGACTTCGGATATGAAACTCGAAAATGAAAATTTCAGGAGTCGGCCAACCGGCACTTGCGAACTGCGTCTGCTTCTGCTTCGGGCACCGCACAGCAAGAAAGATTGATGTAATGGCATCAGCTACATGCTTTACACCCCTGATGACCTGACGTCATGGAAGATGAGACAGCAACCGACGCAGAACCCAAGACTTCAGGCCGATTGAGGGCTACCTGCAAGCAGATAACCCAAATGTGATGACTGCAACAGTGAAACACAAAGAACATCTGTTTTAAAAGTTAGGAAATAACAGGGGTAGATCATTTTTATCCACAGCCAGCCAGTCAGTCTTCATATGCATCAATTACAGCCACTTTACTGACTCTGCACACCTCAGATGTCCGATTATGATTTAAGGAGTCATGCATTCCATCCTTCTTTACCCACATTTACATTAGTCTTGTGAAGCCAGATTAATGACTGTTAAACTTGATCATGGCAGCAGAGTCAGTCATTTTCATTCACAAACAACCCTCTTTGTATCTTAGTGAGGACTGCCACTTCAGATCTCTGGTTGTGGTTAAATTAAATTAATTAGCAATAACAGTAATGTATTCCTAGTTTGTTTCACAAGTGACCAATAATTTTTTTTTTTATATATATAAAAGTTCATACATTTGAGGAACAAGGATATGACAATATAATAAAAAACAGTAGCACCAAGGAATTTGAAACTGCAGCTGTTCATCCAGATGGACTCTGAAGGCTGTTATCGAGTTGCTCTGCATTCGCTCCAGGAACAGTTTATTCCACAGGCATGGAAAGTTTCGTGTAATGTACTTCTCCCACTTGGTAGCATTTAAGGAGATTTAAATTATACAAATACAAGCAAACAAACTTGCTCTTTATCCTGTGAACTGAAGGAACACATTTCCTGAAAAGGAGCTCTTTCATGTCCTTGATGACAAAGCAGAGAAAATTGTGCACAGCAGAGAGGAAAGACGGTTCTCTTTGCTGGTGTACATCCATGTTATTAAGTTCCTCAATTTTTCCATCAATAAGTGAAAGTTATGTACTTGTCATAAAAATAGATCTGGATAAGTAACAGTAGTACACAGTCCTGAGATTATCTTCCTGGGTGGTGTCCATGACAGCATATCTGTGATTACTGTAGCTCCAAAACAGAGCTTGGACGTAGCTGTTGAACAAATATCATCCAGGGCTGCACTGTGGAAAAAGGTCTGAGGGATACTAACTTCTCTCACAGAACGTGCTTTAGGCTCAGAAAGCACAGACTTGTTACGTTTTTCATAAAAAAGTGATACAATCTACAAATCACTTGGCTAGAGCAACCAGACGCTTTACAGCCAAATGATTTTTAAGAAAAGGATAAAAACTAAAGTCTTTCCTGATGGACTTTATCCTGTTCACATAGAATCAGAGTTGTTTGTGAATATCCAAGCAGTACAAATACTCTTCTCTACTGGAATAATTAGTAAAACATACACAAAGATGAACAGATCAGTTAAGGTTAGATTCAGCGGCCATCTCAGGTTATGAAAAATAGGTTTGGTATGCGGGGAGATACTACCTTTTTGGAAGACCAAGTAGGAAGGTCATACAGTCACTACCTGCAATTCTGAAGTACTACTGATCAATATGACTTCTGTGAGAAGAATTCTCTAGGCTAGATATATTAACTCTGCTGTAGAAACTGGTTCAGATGGAGAACAGCAAGCTTTTTGAGGAAAAATAAAGATCACACAGATGAAAAGTATCTCGGGGGGGGGGGGGTCTAACAAGGAAGGTACCCTTCAGAAAAGTCTTACACACTTTCAAAGAAGCTACAGACAGACAGACTTGAGCTGTGATGAAAATTAGAATTAGCAAGTAGACATACTAAAGTAGAGTAATACTTTTGTTACATATACTGTGTGTGGAGTCTGCATGTCCTCCCCACGGTCGAGTGACGTTAAAGACATGCAGGTAGGTGCGAGCGTGAATGGATGTGCCTTCTTTGGAGGTTGGGCAACGGGAGGGCAACTCGGCACCGTAAAAATCCACTGCCAAACATGAGCAGATCGGAGTTCCGCTGTGGCAATCCCTAACCGGGAAAAGCCGAAAGTCTTTATAAAAAATCTAAGACAAGCATAATCCAACGCAACTAGTATAATAGCAGTAAAATGATCTAGACCCTAAGAGGAAACCCACAAGGAAAACAGAGTTAAACTGCATTCGTACGTTTTCCTAGCACTGGACATTTGTGCAGATGTGATCATTTAGATTACCCTAGGGGGTCAAGCAGGAATTTTAGCTATCACTGGAAATGGAACAATCAGGCAGCTAGATAGACAGAATGGAATCAAATGGAAAGACTTCTCCAGCAGAAGAGGGCTCTGTGAAGGGAAATCAGAATTGTTGAGTTCAGCATAGGCCTATGAGAAATATTTTGGACTTGTGCTGTTTCACTCTGAATGAATGAATGCTGAAATCAGAAAAAAATGGGGGAATAATGTAAAACAGTCCTGGAAGCCACTTTTGGATAACAGCACCATAATAATTTTCTCCAAGAGGAGGGATCAAGGAGACATTACTGCACTTACTGCAGCAAGCCTTCCCTCAGTGATGGGAGCAGATTCTCTGCTACTGAAGGCCTTACTGAACACTTACAGCATCAAAATGTAATAACTAAAACTGTTCCCATAGATGGCACCCACAAGAATGTTACCTGCAATTAGAAAGCGGTTGATTAACACAGCTCTTTCCTAAACCTTAACTGCTTACTGACAAAGGGGGTAGTTGTGAGTTCCACCCTTGCTTGTGGACATGCACAAAACTACTGCCATGGCTACTGGGCCTTGGAGTAGTAATGGCAAGAATGGGTGTCCTCATCGTCAGATGTTTTATTTGCAATCTGGCCTCTGACTGTGACCAGAAAATCTGCCCTTGACACTATCTCCCATCCTACACCAGTGTTGTCCAGGCTAACACCCAAATAAGAGCGCAGTGAACAAAACGTTGGTTATCTACAGTCAGGTTTGGGGTGTACAACCAAATTTTCCCAATTATCGATGCCTATGGACTAGAACTGGTTTGGTATATGGCTGTGCCATAGGGCTTCTAGAAGCTGCCCATGTCCATAAGTGTCACAGACAACAAGCCAGGGGTGAATTTGCAATTTCCCATCCACTGGTCCAATTTGCATTTGAATACGCTTAGGAAAGAGCTCTCTGTTTCACACAAGTGGGAAGTATGTTCCACAGAAGGGGTAATCTCTGAGACACAAACAGAATAAGTAGGAGGGACAAATATGTCACAGACAAGGTTTAGAGTGATCCCTAGTTTTGGTAATTCTACTGCTGTTTGTTTTGTGAATGTATAGCAGAGCCATCAGGATTGGATTGGAGAATGCCCTGTTGGTTAGGCACAGATCACCTCATTCTTGGGAGACACACATTTGTCAATTATCAGTTTCCAACTTTCAGCAAACAAAGCTGAATGAACTACTAATCCTGGTGGGGAGTCCTAAGGACTTGGGTGGGAGCTTAAAGGGGGAGGGCGATGCTGGACACAGACAAAACTGCTCCCAACTGGTGCCTTGTCCCTGATGGCTCATAGGCTTCCCTTTCTGACTTCCTTGACACTTTTCTGTCTTCCTTCCCAGTCACATGCTTCTCTTTGGTTTGGTTATGATGGACAGGCTAGTGCCTGGAGAGGTAATTCTTTGACATACTTAGATATGTGTTGGTGGAATATCTGATAAGCCATTTCCGCCATCTTACCCTTCTCTTCCAGTGTCTTAAACATCTCCTGACAGAGGGATGTGAAGTTCAACTCCTGAATCCTGTTGTGCAGCAAGAAGCACTTGCACATACCCTGGCAGGGTTTGAATCTCCGTCTAGATATGAAGTCCTGGCCTTGTAGCAAAAACTCTAATGCTGCATCTACATCATCAGTACTGCATTACTCAGCATGTCTGCAGGTTTGGGTAAGCTGGATAAGTTTTATCCTCACAGCTGTGTCAGAAATCTCTCATTGCATATCCGCCAAACAGCAGAAGACTTCATCCTCGCATTTAATCATATGGGTTTGACATTAAGGTCCTGAAGGCCAGGTTGATGATTATGTGTAAGCTTTCCTCTCCATGTGGTCTAAGACTCTGCCCTCCCATTTGCAGAATCCTATAACATCACTGTTGGATCTACTACTAGATCCCTTTGCAAACAGTTAATAAACTGGATCCTATAAAAGTAGTAAAGCTTCCTGGAAGCAGGAGCTAGGGAGTCTATTTCCAGTGATACCCTGTTAAATGCATCCTCAAAGGCATGAATACCAGCAGGAAATATTAATGGCTTTGAGGTTTCCAAGCTCAAAAGCTCTTAAGCCTCTCATGTGAAGTAGGCACTCATTACAGACAGTCTCTCTCAAAAATAACATATCATTTAGTGATGAAGAAGACATGATATCTTCATTGTGCAAGTCTCAGCCAAATTAGAAAGGCAACTAAAGCCTACACATCAGCACTTCCTCTACTTTCAGAATTTAAGGAATTAGACAATCTCTTAGGAGCCAGCTTCCTCATTTGAAGATGGGCTACTCCAGAGCTGGATGGCTGAACTGGGCTGGCCTGAAATAGTCCTGAGCTAGCTTCTTTCATAGGAAGCCTGGGTGGGAGGACTCATTCTGCTTATAGCTACTGGATGATGGCCAGCAATGTAAGAAGTGGGCACCCACAATTGACGACTGGATCCCACGTGTGATGGAAGGCACCACCTCAGGCACTGTGACTCAAACCCAAGAGTCATCCTTGACCACAAACATGACATGGATAACTAAATTTTTTTATGGTCACAAAATGGGAGTCAAAGTAACAAGCATGGGGGATAAGTGCCTGATCTGACTGAATCTAAAATAATTCTGGCCCAATTAAGGCATTCTTGCAACTGAAAAGATGGAATCCTCCAGAAAGGTATTAGTGGCCTCAGCAATAATAAGAATTAGAGATGGGAGCTGTGCAGGCAACTCCACTGAGACAATATCCTTAGGCTACTGGAACCAGCTAGGACAGTTACACCACTACTGGCCTCTTGATTACCCTTCTCACACTGGACGGTCTTCTCCATACATTGGAAGGCATCTGGTATGATGGCATGGTGTGCAACTGCAGTATATGCTGATAACTTGTTGCCATCTTCACACTGGCTTCTTGTTAAAAAAAATAAAGAAAACACAACAGGACACATTATGAGCCAGTTCCAGGCAAAAAACACACACACATACTGGGAATTAAAGTTGTAAGAAATCTGGCAATTATATATGCATATGTTCCCTTTCTGCAGGATGGACATGCCACTGATGGCCTGATGACATCTTTGATCACCAAACTGACTGTATCAATCAATGTACTCAAAAACAGCAGCACAACAATAATGCAGAAAATGAAAATTCCACCTTTCTAGTGAAAAAAAAAACAGCAATTCACTCAACAAAAAATAACACACTACTGAACAAATGGGACAACTTTAGGTCTTTAATGTCCGCATAAGCTCCAGCTCCAGCCATGTGTAGCAGCTGGGGGGATCCATCAGGTGAAACAATACATCAGCTTTCTAAAACAATAGATAACTTGGATCTTTCGCCTTCATTTCCTCATCAAAGCTTTTGGGAGATGGTATAACAAAAAAAAAAATCAAATTGACAATGAAATAATATTTTGCAATGCACACATACTTGGTCTACTTGGTGTTGAACTCACAGACAGGGATAAAAGTATGCCCTAAAAATCTGTGCCAGAAATCTGAAAGGTAATTATCTGGTGGTCATGTAGCACGGCACAGTGACACATGGATTAGGATGAAGTACAGTGGGGTCCAAAGGTCAACACCCCTCCTGTCCTGAATCCTTCAAATCTATACCATCCCTTTCAACTAACAGTGAAAAAAACTAGTCATATCTGGAAATGCCTGATAAACATCCTGAAAAAGCCTATAGACCCACAGCCAACCGTAGCATCAGAAGATTACTTTAGAAAAACAGAGCCAAATTTGTATATGTGCCAAACCAGAAAAAGGACTAAAACATGGATGATTAACATTATTAGCATCTGCCATGCACATTTGTTTAAGGAAGTCCCTAGCAGAATCTTCTGGGAAGTCCCCTAAAATCTCCTTAACTTATTTACCACAAAACAATAATAATGAGAACCACAGAGTTTACCATCACTTGACCAAATACCACAACTGTTAAAGCTTTGCTGCTCTAAGCACATATCCCACTAGATACACTGATAAGAGACAAACTAAAATGCTGGAGCACTTCACCGTCTCAGGCTGCTTCTCTGGTAACAGAAAATGACATTCTGGCTTACAGACAATGATGCCAGTTGAAGGGTACAGAACATTCTTTTAGTCAATCCTGTAGAAACCAAAGAAACAGTATCAGGTTGGTGCAAGCCAGTGGCTTAACATTATACACCATTGACTGCAGTGACATAGCTTTGTGCTGTCTGAGGAAGTCCTTACACTACTCATATGTACATAAGCATGTTTTAGAAAATGAAGTACAATACAGTACAGAACAATACTGACACATTCCACAGTTTTATAACACTGGAGATTACATGCCCCCCCCCCCCCCGATCTGTGTATGGTGTCTTCACATGGGATTAAGGAGAACCGTATGACTCTAGTATTCCCAGTAAATGAATTGCTCAAACAGGGGATGTACATTAAAGAAAACCAACTACACTAAATGACACTGAGTCCACTTCTAAAAAGAGGCCAGTCACAAGTGGAGTCCTTCAGGGATCAGTCCTTGGACCGCTCCTTTTTGGCATTTACGTCTCTGAAGTCAAGGCCAATGTCAATGGTCTCTGGCTGACTAAATTTGCAGATGATTGCAAATTAGGAGCTGTGACCGAGTCCCACAATGACAAAATGTTCTCCAGGAAGGGCTGACAGACAAATAACTGGTGTCAGAGCCATGAACTAAAACTAAATGCCAAGAAATGCATAATACTATCCTTCAGGAAGTCATTCACCCCTGGTAACTACCATATTAACAACACACCCCTTAGAGTTGACCCAGAAGTCAGGGACACAGACAGTAATCTAGCCCTTGACCATCACGAGTCTACAGTAGTAATGAAATAATTCTATGTTGCACAACTTATAAACAAAGGTATGGCATCTAGGTCCAAGGAAGTCATTGTTCTACTGTATTCGCCATTCATCAGACCTATCATTGAGTACAATGCCCCTTTGGTATGTACCTAACCAGGCATATCCAACAAATGGAACGTCAACAGAAGTTCCTCACTAAAAGGATACAAGGGATAAATAAAATGTCCTATGAAGATAGTCTCAAGGCCCTATCCCTGTATTCTGTCTCTTACAGTCTTTTGAGGGGAGATCTATGCCTGGCATACAGGGCACGGTCAGACCCCACTCTGATGGACCTCCTTTGGAATTACCCATTGTAAAAAGACTTAAAAACCTTGCCTATGATATAAACAGGACCTGTTGGAGAGACAGGTATGTATCCCAGAGACTATCCCATCTCTGGAACAGGCTCCCCCATCTATGTGAAGCAGAGTTCCTCCCTAACCCAATTCTAAGAATAAGTTGGACAACTGGATGGGAAACAGGAAATTCATCCCCGTTTTAGCTCTTATGTCTCTAACAGACACAGGCAAACTGTAAATGGCTCATCTCCCAGGCCCCTGTTTGCAAACGTTTCATCTCCCAGGCCCCCGCTTACACTTATCAAGAGTACCAGAACTTGTAAGAGATTTGAGATGCATGGCTAGGCTTGAAAAGGCCCTTGTGGTCAATAGCTTAGTAAACACCTATGAACAGACTTAGAATTGTGAACTATACTTGCAGTAAGTCCTACAGACACAACACAGCAGCTTGAGCTTCCCATACAAGGTGGGTGGAACAAACAGTGCATATATTCCAGGTGTCCTTTTGTTTACAGATAAATTATGTCCTGCAAAGAATGCTTTGTAGTGGGTGGAATATCAGGACAGAATCTAAAGCAGACTTCTTATCACAAAGCCTCAAAAGGAAGAAAAACTCTGTTTAAGGACAGCATTTTGGAAGGATGATTCATTCAACATTTACCTAAAATTAAATATGCACTAGAGGAAGTCAGCCTTTCCCTCGCCAATGTAATGTTCTACCAAGGTTTGTGTTAACTGGGTAGCCATTAGCTTTCAGGGGAGAGAATTCAAGGTAGAAGGTAAATTCTCCTGGTTAGGGGGTATGTATGGTAACTGCAAAATCTTCCATGCCAGCAAAAAAGGAAATCAGTTGTTGGTCCATCTGGCTCTGGCAATGGAGAACAAAAGTAGACCCATAAGTCACACTGCATAAACAAAACATGGAGAATCATTTTTTCCACCATTTTCAGCAACATATAAGAAAACCAGGACATGAGCAAAGTGGTAGACCATCTTTTAGAGAAAATAAGATTAGATTAGACTAATCTTAGTCCTTAACACAGAGAACGTAAGAAACTTTTATATAAATGGCTGAAGGATGAATATAAACTGGGCTAAGCTGAAGGTCACTTGGGGAAAAAAGCCTTCCAGGACACAATCTTCAAGTCCTTCTACCTAGCCTATTTGAACAGTGACAATGGCATTCTGATCATGAAGTTAAAGTCCAAACAGGTAGTAGAAGATGTCAACACAAGCTGGAGATGGAAGAGCCCCTTCAGAAACTATTTTGTCTGGTTAAATAACTGAAACTTAGATAAAAAGAACTCAAATGACAAAATAAAACCTGGAGATATACAGGAATAAGTCATCGTCAACCACCCCCTTTTCTCCATAGGGTCAAGGTGTCATGTCAACAGTCTCCATCTCTATTCAATGTCATTCTACTACCTTCTTTGACATTCATGCCTGACCATCGGAAGTCTTCTCTCACACAATCCACCCATTTCGTTGCTTGATGTCCTTGTTTTCACTTGCCTTCTTCCTGTCCGTCTCAAATCTTCTTCATTAAACTGTCTTCTGCTTTACTGCAGATGTGCCCAAACCACTGTAGTCTGTACTCTGACATTTTCTGCAAATGGAGCTACTTTGGCTTTTTCTCTTATGTTCTAATTTTCATATGTCCCACAGTGTGCATTATACCACCCATCTCTGGCATTTCATCACCTCTAGCTACCTCAACTGCTTTGCCTTCACTGGCCAGGATTCAGTACCATAAGTAGTACTGGTCTCACCACTGTTTTGGACACCTTACTTTTCAGCTTTTATGGCATTCTTCTGCCACGCACTACCTCTGACAATCTGTGCATTTGGCTGCATCCCCTCCGATTTTAGCTTTGACCTCCTTATTCACATTCCCCTTTTCCTCAACCATCCCTCCCAGATACAAGTGGTTAACCTGTTCCACTATTTTCCCTTCTATCTCAATTCTCAGATTATTTTCCTCATTTATTGCCACAGCAACCACCTTATCTATACTCAGTTTCATCCCATGTGCCTTCAGTTTAGAATTCCATTCCCCTAGCCTTTGCTTAAGTTATTGCTCAGTGTCTCTGTATAATGCAACTTTGTCTGCATACAGCAACTCTGTTGATCTGTCCCCTCTGACCTGTTTGCTAATATAGTCCATCACCAGTATGAACAGCAATGGGCTCAGAGCTGAACCCTGATGCACACCCACTTCCACTGGGAATCCCTCTGTGCGACCGAACACTGTTCGTACTTGAGTTATTGGGCCCTTGCACATAGCTTGCACTAGAAAGTAGTAAAAAGGGCAACATTTATTATCTTGACCTATAAAGAGAACCCTTCCCCTGTGTGCACCATAGCTGATGTGAAGTATGAGCCTTTGACTTCCACATGATGAGGAACAATTAATAGTACAATCGCCTTCAGTTTCAACGGCCAACTCTGGAAAGTAACAAATTAGAATGCCAGCAACTCCTCAAAGAGCATCCTGAAGAAATAGTGCAGCTGAAAATTAAGTACTAAAGCAACTATACTTTTAGGAAGCAATTGTGCAAAATGGCAAAGCCAAAGAAATAAAAAATAGCTCTTCTCATGAGAAATACAACAGCTGGCAAGGGCTAGTGTAGATGTAAAGGAACTTTTCTAGTTTACTGAGAACAAGTCTGCTGACCACTCACTTCCTTTGTTCATTGAATTACTGATTTTTCTCCAGTAGACTGCAATGGCATTGGACCAGGACCCCATCCCTTCAGTGATGCATTCAAAAGCTATGACTGTACAAGGAAAGGAAAATTTAAAGACTACCTATAGTTTAAGGGCCAAGATCAATCCAGGCAACAGGGAGAGGAGCCTAAGAAAAGCAGATATACAAACTGGAGTGATCTGTTGCCTCAAGCAACGTCTACAGCAGGAGCAGCAAACAGATGTAGGTTGGAGAAGAGTATACACTGACACTGTTACAAATTTAAGAAGCCTGAAGCAGTCTCTAACATTACACTCAATGCCAGATCTTGGAGCACCTGTACTTTCTGTTAAAGGGATGAAGGTGTGGTTCAGGACAGTATGCAGAATTTACTCTTATGAAATGAAAGAGATTCAACAAAAGATGAAGACTTTTCTCAAATGCTGGTGACCCAATATGACTGCAGCCAACATAAACCTCAGGTAAGCACTACCACCAGGGAATCTTGTGAATTTTTTTTTTTTTTTTTTTGAGAATGTGACCATCTATTGAAAACAGAGATAAGTTAAGAGGCTGTACTAATGAAGGGCTTCTCCTGAACTCAAACAACAACAAAACACCTGTAATACTTGAACTGATGCACAAAGAAAAGTGCAAGAAGCTCTTGTGCATCTCTCTGATCTTCTCAAGCTAACAGATATCCATAAGGCACTGCAATTCCATGGAAAAGCATTGAATGACATCAGCATAATCAGTATCTGAAGAATGCCTATTATGTGCAGCATAGCTGATGTGAAGTATGAGCCTTTGAGTTCCATATGATGAGGAACAGTTAACAGTACAATCACCTCCAACTTCTGCTGCCAACTCTAGAAAGTAATAACTCAGAATGTTAGCAACTCCTCCAACATGGACTGGTTTTGCAAGAGGACATGCCTGGGATTGTATGAGAAAATATTATATTTCAGTCTCTTCATGTCCTGTGTGATGTGGACAAATCCCAGCTCCTCTTAAAATTAATATAGTCTAATCTATGCTGTCGCCCTATACAGGGAGATTGTGGTGGCTACACTCGGCCATTATGCTTGCCATGTCAAAAGCACAGAGAACTGTGGGAAACCATATTAAGGGTAAAGTACTATGGCCTTTCTTCACAGTTTCTATCCACAGAGTCAGAAAGTGAACATTTTTCAAGGCTTCCTTAGCAATAGAAGGCTGAAAATTTACATTTTAATAGTTTGATTGAATATCTAAGACTCAAAGTGGTAGAAGATTCATACCTCTCAACCTCTTAGAGGAAGAAATCTGGACAAAGCCCCAAATAATTAGGGGGACAAAGGCATAAAAATAGGGACACTTTAAATATTGCTCTTACAAAGTTGATAGAACAAGTTTTGCATTAGCATGAATTTTCTGAAGGGTATGAAGTCTGAAATTCAAATGCCTGTCATTATTTTCTAACTTTAGTCTTTAATGATTTACTACTAATTTGCCAGAAAACCACAACTTTATGAAAAATGGACCAAAAACATGAGGCAAAAATCTGTACAGTTGAGACGAACAGATTCTTTTGTGACACCTGTCTACAGTCCCCTAAGTCTGTGCTGATGGGAGAAGTGGTAATGATGAGGTTTCCTAAGATCTATGTTGGACAGAAGAAATAACAGAGGACTCTATTTTGGGATACTTATAAAGAACAAGAATTTGCTCTGGGCAGATGACATAAATCCGCTCTTAGCATACTCTCCAGCTGTTATAACCATATTGCTAGATTTGTAACAGGCACGGCTATAGGACCCACCACTGTCACAACCTAAATCTTCTAGGGTGGCTAGAATGGCCTAACCTACTTCAGTACAAACAGCTTATAATTGCCCATAAAGTTCGCAACCACCCTGATAATACGCCTGCACTTAAAAATATCATCAACCCTTACAGCAACCTGAGGTCACTTCACTCTTCCAATAAACTACTGGTTCAAACATCCAAAATCAACAACTCTGCTCGGGACTCTCTGTTTGATAACTCTGTTGGCAGAAGTTGGAACTCTCTCCCTGCTCTTACTCTTGAACCTTCTCTTACTTAGTTAAAAAAAAAAAAAAAAAAAGCCTCAAGCTATACTTTAAAACTCATGGAGTATGTCCATGTTCAAAACCTGACTAGATCCTCCTCTATAGTCTGTAATCATGTTACAATGCCTACACAATGTGTCAACACTGCTTTAAAAATGTATGATTATATTACCTGCTTGCTCAACTAGAGCCTATAACTATGTGTAACTTGTAATCATTTTGTGATTTTTACTGTATGTTCTACCTTGGAGCTTTTCTCCCCAGGCCTCTGCTGAAAATGGACATATATCCAGTCGGACTATCTCGGTCAACAAGTGTAAAATAAATAAATAAATGATCTTCCTTATATTGGGTACTAGCCTATTAGAAATCTCAGTGTTTGCAAACTTCAAACAGGGCATTCCTAACAACATGGTCAGAGGGAGATGACCCAACGCTCCTACTCCTTCATCTCAAGCTAAACATTAAGATGCATCTGAGTGAATTTGAAAGCTATTGTAGAGTAACTTTCACATGACTGAGGGCTTCCACAAAGGAGGGAAGCTAGATGATGAGAACTCACTGTGCATTTCAATCTCTCATGGACTTTCATCCTTTCAATGTTAAACACTGGGAATCACAAGTAGAATGTGGCCTCTTTTGGCTAGTGTTCATAAGCAATGTCTGTGTGTGTATCCTTCCAGTCAAGGTGATTGAAATACAAAGTTTTACAATACTTTTCTAACACACACTGAAACTGATATTTGGCAAACATGCAACAAAGAAGCAGGTTCTAGAAGCAAGATGAGGAAAGTACAGTTTTGTACCTACCATAAATGTAGATGTTCGAGTGCTAATACAGCTGCAGTCATAACAGATGGGTTCTCCTGCCGTCAGGCGGGTCCTCGGTCGGCCGAATTCCAAAGTCCAGGTCTGGCGTCGGTTGTCGTCGCTTTCCTTCCTGACGTCAGTGCGACAGGGGTATATAAGACACAGCCGACGCCATTTTCTTCAGTCTTTCTTGCCCCAGATGTCAGGTGCCCCCAGAAGGAAGGCAATATATATATATATATATATATATTATATATATAATAATGCAATGCAATATAATCAAAAATCAGTAGTTGCAAGCAAATACACCATAGAAGGATAACCCAATCAGGTTGTAAGATGAGGAGTTAGCCACTAGGTCTGTACCCAGAGGGGAAGGAGGGAGGGAAACCTGGACTGCAGCTGTATTAGCACTCTAACATCTACATTTATGGTAGGTACAAAACTGTACTATGTTCATCGTGCATACAGCTGCAGTCATAACAGATGGGTAGAATCCCAAAGCTACGCACAGGGTGGTAGGCACTAGGTGGAACTGGGAGGAGCCAGGATGCCCTGCAACACAGCAGTGGCAAAGCCTGCTCTAGTTTTGGAGTATAAAGGTAAGTGGTAGTGTTTAGTGAAGGTATGCACAGAACTCCAAGTGGCTGCCTCCAAAATATCTTTGGTAGGTACTCCTCTGAGGAAGGCTGCAGAGGTAGCTGTGGCCCTTGTGGAGTGGGATCTGATGCCTGCAGGTACAGATTTACCATGAAAGGAGTAACAAAACCGTATGCAGTGGCCTATCCATTTTGAAATTGTCTGTTTGGAAATTGGCTTCCCTTGAGCTCCTACAGCATAAGACACAAAGAGCTGTTCTGATTTCCTGAAAGGCTTTGTTCTGTCCAAATAGCAACGTAGCTGTCTATGGATGTCTAAGGAATGTAGCAGCCTTTCCCCTTTGTTTTGAGGATTGGGGTAAAAGGTAGGTAAGTGTATGGCCTCATTTAAAGCTACCCTGGATACTACCTTAGGCATAAATGACGGGTTGGTTTGTAGGGAAACCCTGTCCTGATGGAAGATGAGAAAAGGCTGCACAGCCATGAGGGCTTGTAGTTCCGAGACCCTACGAGCTGAGGTAATAGCCAGAAGGAAAGCTGTTTTCCAGGACAAATATTGCAAATCTGTTGAGGCAGCTGGTTCAAAGGGAGGCAATGTTAATTTTTCTAGAATGTAATTAAGATCCCAGGCTGGTATTGGTTGTTTTCTTGGAGGTCTTATATTCTTAGCCCCTCTGAGGAACTGCCTTAAGAGTGGGTGAGAGAATAAGGGTGGATCAGTGTTGTATTCTGCAGAAATGGCTGAGGCATGGATTTTGATGGAGGAAAATGTAAGTCCACTGTTCAACAGCTCAGCAAGATACTGTAATATCTGAGGCAAATTCAGTTTTCTAGGATCCTGGCCCTTTTTCTCATTCCAAGCGCAAAACCGTTTCCATTTTGCGGAGTAAGCTTTTCTAGTAGATGGCCTTCTGGCCTCCAAAATGACATCCTGCACCTCCTTGGAGAGTACGGTTTGTTGTGGTGTTGAGGAATTTTCCATGCAGCCAGATTGAGTGTTTTCAGCTGACTGTGAAGAGTTTTGTAGCTGTGCTGAGTCAGGAGAAGAGGCATTAGAGGTAGAGTCCAGGGAGGAGAATGTTATGCTCCTCAGGAGTGGGTACCAGTGTTGTCTTGGCCAGTCTGGAGCAATCAGTATCATCTTTGGTCTGTCTGCTCTTGCTTTCAAGAGCACCTTGGGCAGTAGAGGCAAAGGTGGGAAGGCGTAAACTGTCCGTGCTGCCCAACTGAAAGAAAGGGCGTCCACTCTCCAGGCCTTTGGATGAAATGTCCTTGAGCAAAATTTTGTCAATTGATGATTCTTGTGGGAGGCAAAGAGATCTATGTTTGGCCTTCCCCACACTTGGTTTATCTTTGTAAACACTTGAGGATGCAACTTCCATTTGTGCGGGTCTGTCATATTTCTGCTTAGATTGTCTGCCAGCGTGTTTTCCAAACCTGGCAGGTACTGTGTGCTTGAAGCTCGATTTGCCATTCCAGAGCCATGTTCCAAAGTGACATGGCCAGCCTGCACAGAGGGTATGAATGTGTTCCTCCTTGTTTGTTTATGTACCACATTACTGTGGTGTTGTCTGTTCTTATCAATAATTGCCCTGGATGCAGGAGGTCCTTGAAAGCTGTAATTGCATTTATTACTGCTAGCATTTCCTTTTGATTGATGTGAAGGTGCTTTTCCTTTTGGGACCATTTGCCCTGAATGCACCTGTCTGTCATGTGTGCCCCCCAGGCGTAGTCTGAGGCGTCTGTTGTGATGACTTGATTTGCTTGAGGCTTGCAGAATGGTAGACCTGTGTTTGTTTGGCATGCTTGGGCCCACCATAGAAATTCTTTTTGCAAACATGGAATTAGTGGTATTATTGTTTCCAAACTGTGGCTGTGTTGAGACCATAGGTTTTTTAGGTACCACTGAAGTTTCCTCATATGTAACTTTGCACATGGGATTAGAAGAATGCAAGATGCCATGAAGCCCAGAGCCTGCAGGATTTTCCTTGCAGTTAGCCTGGTACAATTTGCAAGCATCTTGAAGTACTGAGTTAGTTGCCCCTGTTTTTCTGGCGTAAGATAGGCCATCTGGGTGTTTGTGTCCAAGTTGGCACCCAGGAAAATTATTTTCTGAGATGGTGTTAGCCTGGATTTCTCTTTGTTGACTGTGTATCCCAGAAAATTCAATAACCGCGTTACATAAGCCAGATGTTCCAGAAGTATGTGTTTGCTGTCCGCATGGATCAGGCAATCGTCCAAATAAGGGTAAATTTGTATCCCTTGAAGTCTGCAGTAGGCAATTACTGATGCCAGGCATTTCGTGAATACTCTGGGCGCAGTAGATAAGCCAAAGGGCAATGCAGAGAATTGATAGTGGATTGAACCTGCAGGAAATCTGAGGTATCTTCTGCAGCTTTGTCTGATTGGGACATGCAGGTATGCCTCCTTGAGGTCCAATGTTACCAGCCAAGACTCCTTGCCCAGCATGGGAAGAAGCTGCTGTAAGGTGAGCATCTTGAATTTTGGTACAAGTAGAAATGTGTTTAGGATGGATAAATCCAAAATGGGTCTCCAATCGGTTCCCTTCCTTGGTACCAGGAATAGTCGAATAAAAACCTTGACCTTGTTCGTGAGTAGGTACCTCTTGAATAGCTTTCATGTCCATGAGCTTTGAAATTTGTATTTGAGCCTCTGCCCTTTGATTGTGTGGCAGGTTCGGCATGCCTCTCATTTTTGGAAGAGTGTGAAAATGAAATCTGTAGCCTCTGTTTATAATGTCCAGGATCCATTTGTCTTTTGTGACAATATGCCAACTTTTTGAAAATAATGCCAGCTTTCCTCCCAAGGGTGCTGCCATCTGAGCCTTGTTTAGCATGTAAAGGGGAAAGTCATTGGGTTTGTTTTCTGTATTGTTGTGCACCGTCTTCGCCACCTCTTGGTGCTGGAGATTGCCATTGTCTGCCTCTATATGATCCTTGAGATTGTCCTCTGCCCCTTGTGCGCCTGTATCTACCTCTTTGGGGCTTGTCCGTGGCTGGAAAGGACCAGTTTTTTGAAGGCCAATTTCTGCTAAAATGTGGTGGTTGTACCTGTAGAAAAGCTTTGACAGTTTGCATAGATTTAGCTTTTTCTTCCATTTTCCGTAGTATCTCCTCAGCATTAGTACCAAATAATACGTCCTTTTGTAAAGGAGCATCTAGTAGTTTAGCTTTAACATGATCAGGCAAGGTTTGTTCCCTAAGCCAGGCATGTCTACGAATGACCGATCCTGTAACAGCAGCTCTACTTGAGGCCTCTAGAGCATCATAGCCACATTGTAAGGTGTGTTTACCCACTTGTTCTGCACTATGCATCATATCCTGCAACTCCTTCAAATCTGGTTGTGACATTTTATTCCTTAATTGTGATAACAGAAACTGCTGATATTTAAGCATATGGAACTGACAATTTAAGGCCCTTATGGCTAGGGTGGCCGAGGTATATACCTTTTTTCCCCACCTTTCTAAGGATCTAGACTCTCTCTCGGAAGGTAATGGATTCTTAGCAGTAGAGGCCTTCATTCCCTTGGGGACTTGAGAAATGGTTTCAGGGTCAGCATTATGGCTTTTGTAAAGAAATTGGTGAGAGTTAGGAACTCTGTAGTACCTATCAGGCTTGACTGGGTTAGGAGGCAGGGAATCCGGATTAAGGCAAGCCTCCGAGTAAACATCATCAAGTATGTCCAAGACAGGAGGTATCGCCAGAGGTCTGTGCTGAGGTAGCAAAAGAAATTCCCTAAGCCTTTTCAGCAAAAGAAATTCCCTAAGCCTTTTCTTGGAATCTGAAAAATCTTGGCCTTCCCAATGGAAGTGTTCCCTCAAGGTATGCAAGGTTTCCCCGAAAGAAAAATCCTCTGGGGGGGATACAGAAGGAATGGACTGCTCTGCATCAGAATCTTCAAAAGGGGAGTACGAGTGTTCCTCTTCATCAGAATGTTCTGAAATAATGGAGCCCGGGTCAGAAGAGGGAGAATCTTCCTCCACTCTGGGTCTCTTGTCCGGAGGGGGTTGGGAACCCCTGATAAGAGTAATTAAATCCTCAGCCATTTTGAGCATCTGCTTTTTAGGCATGGGGCCTGGAGATGGGCCCTGTGCAACAGGCCTCTTGGAATGCATGGCTGATTTAGACTTAGTGAAGGCCTTTATGGTAAA
>NC_056725.1:773055927-773108427 GCF_019279795.1 Protopterus annectens
ACACGGGTATAGAGTGGGTTACTGAATTTATTAGATTAAAAGGAGCAAGTGACTCAGAACAAAGATTAATCGAACAACTATTAGGCATTGTCTTAGAGTACAATTTTTTTGCATTTGACAATGTATACTTACAAAAAGTTGGCGTAGCTATGGGGTCCCCATGTGGAGGCAGTTTTGCCAACTTAGTTACGGCATACTGGGAACACAAGTTTGTCCTCGAAAATGTTCACTTAAAAACTAGTATTTCTTTCTATACACGCTGCTTGGACGACATTTTTCTTATTATTACAGGTGGAAACGAGGTAGCAAAAGAACTAGTCAAGTATCTTAACAGAACAACTGAATTTTTAAAATTCACAAGTGACTATCAGGAGTCCAGTATCAGCTACCTCAATGTTGAACTATCTAAAGATGTTCAAGGACAACATTATATAACAAAAATTTACAGAAAGAGTACGTACTCAAATTCACTCTTGCATTTTACTAGCTCACATCCCCTGCACCAGAAAAAATCTGTGATTAAGGGGCAATTAGTACGGGCAGCAAGAATGATCACTATGCAGAAAGATTTTTTTTTTATCCATTTTTAAAACTATAATCCACTCTGCTACAGGCCCCATGAGGAGCTCAGTGTCTCTCCAGTAAGTGTTTTACAACTGTAAATGCCTATTTATGTTGAATTGTGTTAGATATTTTACAACTGTATATGTTGAATTGTGTTAGACAGCTAATACGATTTATGCTTTATTATTGGAAGTTACTATGGCATGCTAGCATTTGTCTGCATCAAGTTGTTTTTAGTATAATAGTATGTATGGTCTATTTGCATAGCTGCACCTTGTTCACTAATGTTATTCATGTAATTGTGTTGTGTGTAGACAGCTCATACTGGTGTCTAATTATTTCTATATAATTGTGCTGTTACTGGTGGATAGAATTACATTAGAGAACCACGACAGATTGCTGCTCGCTATATTTTTATCTGTGACTGCATAACTGTCTGAGGTTTTTTCTAACAGATGTTCTTCCAATTGGCTCAGTACCTGCATATACTAAGTAGTTGGTTCAAGACAATGTCCTGCATGTGGTAGCTATTTGCTCAGTTTGTTTTTTGTAATCTTTATAATATATATTTACCATCTCAAAAGTGCTTACTCCTCTCTGTACTCTTCTTTTCTAGACCTAACACCACTCTTAAGTATTCAACTGCAGTACCACCTTTAACATTCTTGTAAGAAAAGTGCAGTCCGGGTCTGAACTGTCTGCAAACAGCTAAAGTTAACTTTGAGTATGTGTCTACCTGTTTGAGCCAATATTCATTTTCCCCTGGAGAGCACTCTGCTTTGGCTTGTAAGCAGCCCCCCCCACACACACACACACACACACACACATCTTCCACTTGCTCTTATTCCCTTCTGTTAGCAAATAGTATCCATAACTGATCAATACTGTGTGTTTGTTAATTTAAACTGAGACCACAGTAGCCTACTGATACAAGGTTATCCTGTTTTTCCACCTGAGAAATGGTTAAGAAATGACTTACAGTTTCAGAGCAGTCCTTGGTCAATTGTGATTGTTTCTTAAACACAAACTTGTCTTTGCTTTGGCTCATTAGCAGCAGTACAAAGAACTGCCTGCTCACACCCTTGTTCTCCCCTCCCCCTTCCCTGTTTATTACCTTAAGACAATCCCAAAGTTAATAAATATTACCTGTGGCAGGCACCATTTTTAAAACTACAACCACCCTTGTCACTATCATATGTTCATTTATCAGTTAACTCTGTTAACTGATTGTTTCCAGCCCCCTCATACGAGCAACTAACAGGGTCTCTACCCACTTCGCTCCCCACCCTGCCCCCTATTCCCTCCCGCCCCCAGTGGTCCCACCTTTACTGCACTCACAAATACCCTCCCATTGTTAGACTGCTTTGAAATTCCTTTGTTACTGTTAATTAGCTTGGGGGTTTCTGCTACCATTAAAATCTGTGTTGGTTACATTTCTAGTAATCATTTTAAATCGAGTTGCTGGCTACTGAGACTTGTCTGCATATTTCAACTGGACATACGCTGATTTAAGTATATTTTCTGCACTTATTTAAGATTTGAGTGAGTAAATATTGTGTGTCTTGGATTCACTAAATATTGTGTGTGTCTCTGAATCTCTGCAGTAGTTCCCCACCCCCCTGCCTGTTTCTTGTTGTGGTGTTATTCTTGGTGGCTTTGGAATTGCCCGCCCCTGCTGTAAATCTCTTTTTACACACTCCTCCTGGACCCATCTCATTCGCTCACTCAACTGAGTACAGTGAGATCATACTCTGATTTTGGATACTCTTACTCCCATCTCCTCTGCAGTGTACAGAGAAAGCACTTGGGAAGGGCATTCCCCTATAGTATCTTAATCTGCTCTGTTTCCTCCATCTCAAAAAAATAAATAAATAAATAAATTTGCACTTCATCTGCCTTACTGTATTTGTGTTTCTTCCTACTTTATTACCTTATTTTGCTTTTGCCTCTTTTAAAAGTACTAAATTAAATTTATTCTGCTGCCTTTATTACTGCTTGTTAGTAGCCTGATCAAACTGTAACTGTTATTCTAAGGCCCTTGGTTTAAGCACTTGGGCTTCAAACCAGTTGTTTTACATTAGGAAGGTTTGTGGTCTGCACTGTTGTGGCAGGACAGGTAGTGTACATCCTTCTAAGTTGGGAACTGCTGATTGAAGGCTCAGTGTCTGTTATTCTAAAAGTGTATTAGTTCTAGGTTAAGGACTTGGGCTTCAGGCCAGTTATTTTACATTAAGAAGGTTTGTGGTCTGCACTCTTGTGGGAGGAGAGGCTAGATTCTGCCATTCTGAGCTGGGAATTTCTGGTTAAAGGCTCACTGCGCATGCTTACTTGAACTGTTTCTTTCTGAAATCGGTACGCCTTGTTTGCTGTAGCAAAGACTAGATTCAAGCTGGCTGGATCTAGCTTTGTTTGTATGAATTGTGCACTGACTCAGGCAGTCTTTTTTGGAGAAGGTTTCTCTGTACCCTAGTGGCAGGACTGTGCAGTTAGAACTTGTCTGATTGAAGACTGCTGGAACATAGCTCAGTTTTAAGCTTTCTAACTGGTCAATTGGGTAAAGTGTTGTTTTGATTGTATCTGCTCAATTTTCTGGAAAGAAATATATACATATATATATATATACTTCTTTCTGGCCTTTCTGAACTAGTATAGTCCAGTTTTCATGTTATTGCTGAATACAGGGTTGTGTTACAAGTTTCTGTGTTGCCATACCTTACTTGGATAGAAGGAAGTTTCACTGTTCACCTGTGAGAGAGGGGAGCTTTGAGCAGGCTATCTGTCCCTGGAGGAGTGGTTTCAGCCCAGAAGTTAGTAGTTTATTGGCCATTTTGGGCTAATTTCCATCTCTTTCACGTCCCTGCTATAAAAACCTCATTTGCACAGTTTTTACGCTTGTATTCCGCTCAGCAAGTGCCTTCCGGGTGTTCTGCAGAGTCTACAGCAGCAGAGAGACAAAAGAGTGACTTTGGAGTGATCATCACATTTCTGCTTTTCTTGCTGTCTTAACTAATTCTGCCTAAAACGCCAGGTTTTTTTTCAGCGAATCTGTGATTTAAAAAGTTTGTTATTGTAGACAACTCCGCACAGCTCCTCGTGGTGTCCTGCAGAGTGATACAGGCAACTGGTAGGCTACACACTGAAGTGCGCTAGCCGAATTAAAGCATTTACTGTGTTTCTGTACCTAATTTCAGCTACTTAAAAAATAAATAAATAAATATCCTTGTTTCCCGCCTTTACTGAACTAGAATAGTCCAGTCTTCAGGTATTGCTGATCTCTAGGCTGTGTCATAGTTCTTGTGTTGCCCATATCCTTATTTGGATAGGAAGAAGCTTCTTTGTTCACCAGTGAGAGTGGGGAGCTCTGAGCAGCCTATCTGTCCCTTGAGGAGTGGTTCCAGCCCAGTGACTTGTAGCTTATTGGCCGTTTTGGGCCATTTCCTATCTCTTTCTAACCCACTGCTTTAAAGCCAGCTTTAGCGCGCTTTTGCGCTTGTAATTTAAAGTTTGTCCTGTTTGTTGCATTTACCTGTTGAGGCTACAACACTCAAGTGCACTAGCCTATGTTACACATTTATTGCATTTTCCTGCTGTTTGTTGCAAAAAAAGAAAAAAAAAAAACAAAAAAATTATCCTCGTTTCCCGCCTATCCTGACCTAGAGTAGTCCAAATACAGGCTTTGCTGTATTCTGGACTTTTGGAAAGTTCCTGTGTTACCCATTTCCTTTCTTGGATAAAGGGAGGCTTCTTTGTTCACCAGTGGCAGTGGGGAGCTTAGAGCAGCCTTATCTATCCCTGGAGGAGTGTACCCAGCACAAGAATCTGGTAGTCTATTGGCCGTTTTGGGCCAATTTCTAGCTCTTTCAAGTCCTCCTGTATAAAACCCGCTTTAGCGTGGCTTTGCGCGATTTTGCGCATAGCGCAGCATCAGGCAGCGCTGCTTAATTGGGTTTAAAACTTTCTCGGCTCCACAAAGTCTGCTCTTCACATTTTCCCTTAGAACTGATCTAGTTCTCATAATAAACACCCTATTCCTACTCTAAAGCCTGGCACTTGCTCACTAAAGCAATTATATAAGTCAGCACTAAAAAATTAAAAGCACTACACCCTCACAAACTCCCCTTGAGTACCTTGTTCCCCATTCGGCCCTTTTTTTCATTTATAAAGGAATTCCCAATACTATTCTAGCATGTCCAAAGGTCAGTTGTCAATCTCCTCTCCGGTCCAGCTGGCGAACCTGGGAATCTTGAGGCAATGTTACAACTGCCTCATGTACACAGACAACCCTCTCCTCCTCCCAACAAATTCCAACACATGAGAGATGCAGCCATATAGCCAAACTGGAGGCTAAGCTCTCTCAACTCAGTACTGGCGTAATCAGTCAGGAGGAGAAGGAAACCAAACTCACTACAATTCCAGTCTCACATAGACCTACCACGACAGCAAACCAAACACAAACACACAAAAACATACTTGGAGGCTCTAAATAAAAATCTGCCTAAGCAGCAGAGACCTCCAAGGCAGACACCCAAGCAACCACTACCCCAAAACAAAACACGTGCAACACATAGCTCACAAAGCCAGTGTGCCGAACAGTCACAGACCTTAAGGCTAAACAACACACCTAATACACTTGTAATAGGTGACTCTATCGTCAGGCACACTGACGTCCCGCTCCCCAGGCTGAACAAGGAGAAGGTCACGGTGAGCTGCCTGTCGGGCGCTAGGATCTGCCACATAACACAAGCACTCAGGTCACTCCAAGGCAAGTACAAATATGACTCAGTCATTGTCCATGCTGGTGTGAATGACCTGAGACGTACCTCCCTGGACTACATGAAAAGAGACATAAAGGAGCTCTCTGAGCATGTAGCCCAGGCCGGTATGACCCTGACCTTGAGTAGCATCTTACCCTCACCAAGAATGATGCCAGAATATGAAGACAAGATGATCAATTTCAACAATTGGCTTAAGTATTGGTGTCATTCAAAGGGGATCCAATGCCCGTCAGCCTGGGATGACATGCTCGACAAGCCACAATGCTTCGCTAGGGATGGCTTGCACCTATCACCCCTGGGCTTTCAGATATTGGCAAAGGCTCTTGCCACCCCCCCATAGTGACTTTTTTAGGCAAGGCTCAAAAGACAAACCCACCTCCATAGGTATCACAAGGGATAAGAAACTAAGAGTAATGCTACTCAATGCCAGAAGTCTAAACCTCAAGATGCAAGCACTCAAAACTCTCCTTAGCATGGAGAACACAGATATCTGTGCAGTAACAGAAACCTGGTTCAAGGCTCCCGAGAGCACACCAGCACTACCAGGTTATACCTCATACCATGCTTTTCGGCCCCAAAACTTGGACCGAACCACAAAAGGAGGGGGAGTATCAATATTAGTCAAATATACCCACAACTCCAGGTTGGTGGCACAGCACCAAGCATCAGAGACTATCCATGTGCAACTAACTGTGGGTAAAACTGCCTTCCAGTTTATAGCCTGCTACAGACCACCCTCCCAAACCCAGGAACCCCACTCGGCCTTCCTGAGAACACTGGAAAATATGAAGGTCTCTCCAAACACCATTATATTGGGCGACTTCAACTACCCAAACATAGACTGGGAGCATTACTCTAGCGCCAACACCCTAGCCCAAAGGTTCCTAGAATTTATAAACTCAAATGCTATGGAACAACTTGTTACCACTTCCACAAGAGGGGAAAACATACTGGACCTGATCCTCACCAAAATGGGGAATCTATGCTCCAGACCAGAAGTGTATCCCTCACTGGTAGGATCAGACCATAAACTAATCTCACTGGATATTCACATCCCGACCCCACCCCCTGCCCAGAAAACCACAGTGAAAACCTTCTCTAAAGCAAATTTCACACTCCTCAAAACCAAGGTGGAATCCTTCAAAGCCCCCGGGCCTGTGGAAAATATGGCCCAGACCGCAGAATCCTTTATAAACGCATTCTATGAACACCTTCAGGAATGCATGGATCATGCAATCCCAAATAAAACAAAGACCCAATCCTCCAAAGGCAGGCGTCCTGTCTGGTGGACCCCAGCCATAAACAAACTATACAATAGAAGGAGGAAGCTACTACATGATAGAGCAAAATTCCAAAAAGGGGAAGCATCTCTGATCAGTATTAGCAAAAAACTACGGGCACTCATAAAATCGTCTAAGGCCAGCTTCGAGAGAAAAATTGCACAGGACACTAAGGATAATCACAAGGCTTTCTTTAGTTATGTTAGGAACCTGGGTGGGAATTCCCAGATATGCTCAGAATTAGTCCAAAATGACAGAAAATACACCGAACCCACAGACACTGCCAACATCTTAGCTGACAGGTTCAGCGGAAACTTCTCCCCCTCCCCACCAAAAGGGCAAATATCTATCCCAGCAGAGTGCTGCTCCCCGACATCTCAGATACTCAGGTAAGAGCCACCCTCTCCAAAGCAAAAAACACAGCATCAATGGGACCAGATGGTGTCCCAGGCTGCATTCTACATGAACTCCAAAAAGAGCTAAACCCAAACATAAAACTACTGTTCAATCTCAGCTTTATTACAGGATATGTACCCAAAGAGTGGCGTAGAGCAACACTGGTCCCTCTCCACAAAGGTGGTGCCTCAACGGATCCTGGAAACTATCGCCCCATAAGCCTGACTAACTTGGTCTACAAAACTATGGAAAGGATCATGGACCTCATAAATAAAGATATTGGGGACCTACAGACACTGGATCCTACCCAGTTCGGCTTTGTTAAGGGCAGATCCTGCCTCCTAAACCTGGTCGATTTCTTTGAAACAGTCACCAAGGCCATTGACGAGGGGAAGGTGGTCCACACAGCCTACCTGGACCTCGCAAAAGCCTTTGATACAATACCCCACTCGGGCATTATAGATAAGCTCACCAGCTTAAATATAAACCCCTATGTCACTAGATGGGTTGCAAACTGGCTCAAGGACAGAACCCGCATGGTTAGAATTGCTGGAGCCATGTCAGACTCCAAACCAGTTACAAGTGGCGTCCCACAGGGCTCAGTCCTGGGACCTCTCTTGTTCGGTATATATTTCTCGGAGGTACAGGCCAACACGGAAGAACTGTGGCTGACCAAGTTCGCAGATGACTGCAAACTGGGCACCATAATCAACTCTCCAGCTGACACAAGCATCCTACAAAAGGGCCTCATAGAAATAGACAACTGGTGCCAGAGCCATGGCCTCAAGCTAAACGCCAGAAAGTGTATAGTCATCCCCTTTGGCAAAAACAAAGTGCCCACAAATTACCACATAGGTGGTAATCTATTAAGTAAGGAAGAAGTAATTAGGGACCTGGGGACCCAAGTTGATAGCAATCTCTCATTTGACAACCACGTGGCCAAAGTGGTTAGAAAAACATTTTATATAGCCCACCTAATCATGAAGGGATTCACATCTAGATCAGGGGAGGTCATCGTGCCTCTTCACTCATCCCTCATCAGGCCCATAATTGAGTACAATGCCCCTTCTGGGGATGTACCTTACCAGACACCTGCAGCAACTGGAAAGACCCCAAAAGTACCTCACCAAGAGAATCAAAGGGCTCAAACAGATGCCATATGCTGCCCGGTTAAAGAAACTCCAGCTCTACTCAGTGGCATTCCGCCTGCTCAGAGGCGATCTGTGCCTGACGTATAAAGCCATGTCCAACCTGTAATTAATGGACATGTTGCACCTCAGAAAATCCAAATCCCATCGAGCTACGCGCTCAAGAGACTTGACCCTCAGCACTGAAATAAATAGGACATGCTGGAGGGGCAGATTCATAACCCAGAGGCTCCCTTCACTCTGGAATAAAATCCCAGTCCAGGTTAGGCAGAGTCCCTCACTGACTCTCTTCTAGAGGAATCTTGATGAGTGGATGGGAGATCGTAGGTTTACCCCGGGTATCACTGCTGTGTCACTGTTTGACAGAGGCACAGTATACTAACCTCGAAAAAGGGCATAGCAAAATTCATTTAAAATGGGTGGCGAAAGCCAAACACACTCTGGATAGGCTTATAAATGACTTAGGGCAGATAGCAGAGTATGAACCTATCTTTCCAATAGCCAAACACAGCGCTAACCCAACACTACTATCACACCTCCTCAACTAACATGTACAAGCATACCTTACCTATGCTCACTACATGCACTCTCCTTGCATATCTTGCATCCTACCAAAGCGCCATCATTCCCCCACTCAACCACTACCACTGTACTACTACTCACACCACCACTCATGTCTCACCCTCACTCAGCTCCCCTCCCACCAGCTCAAGAACCATCCCTATGCACTCCCCACATATTCTACCAACTATATTACTCAAACATAAAGCATCCCTACAACTTAAAATAGTAACCCTCCCACCATACCTATTATCCACAGAGCACAATCATAAAGTTTCCCTTATAAACAAACACATTCAAAAACTGAGAAAACTAATAACCTCATGCATATCAAAACTAGCCCTAAGTGGAGACATCCACCCCAACCCTGGCCCTACCATCTCCAACGCCAATCCTCATAATCAGACTAGAAACCACAACTTCTCCCATATTACAGCCAATAGAAAGTCAAGTGACTTCCTTCTACTAAGCCTAAATATTAGAAGTATATCCAACAAAGTCCATGAACTCCATGCCACCATAGACTTGTACTCCCCAGATATAGTCATCCTGACAGAAACTGGCTAAAACCTCACATTACAAGTGAGCAAATACTCCCTACAGGTTATGGCATACTAAGAGTAGACCGGGTAAACAAAAAAGGAGGTGGTGTAGCTATAATATTTAAACAGCATCTAAACATCCAGATCTTAAAAATCATCAGCTCCACAAATAGGCAATGAAGAAATAATATATACCAACCTCAAAATAAACAAAAACAAAACCATTAACATAATTGGATGCTACTTCCCTCCTGGCCAAAACATCCCTCCACTAGAAAACCTCCTCAGCTGGTCTACCCACCATCTCCCCCAAGAAACTATCATTTTAGGTGATTTCAATATTGACTGGCAATCCTGTTCTGGCAACCATCCAACCCATCTTGTAAACCTTCATGGCTTCACCCAACTAGTCCAGTCGCCAACCAGGATAAATAAAAACTCCAGAAAGCACACTACCCTGGATTGGATACTAGTCAGTAAGAGCCCCCAGTCATATATAACAGGCTGCTTATCAGATAGCCTCAGTGATCACTCCCCAACATTCCTACTCAAAAAATACCTATACCAAGCTAAACCTGTCATCTACTGTCAAATACGTAAAAAACTAACCCACTCGCATTCATCTCATCCCTCAAAGAATGTAACTGGCATCCTCTAAAGTACCTCAGTCTAGATGACGCAGTTGAATTTTTTAATACTACCTTCCTGAACATCCTTAATTACCATGCCCCCATAAGATTTTCCAGAACCAAACCACAAACCTCCCCATGGCTACAGAAAACCACAAAGTCAGAAATGAAAAACAGGGATAAAGCCTGGGAGCACTGGCGCAAAATCAAAACCCCCTCAACTAGACAGAAATTCCTAGAACTACGCAATAGAGTCAAAAAGCTAATAAAACAGGACAAATTCCAATACTACCAGTATGCCCTAGACTCCTCCCAACACAGCCCCAAACAATTCTGGTCCTCCATAAACTCCATCCTCCACCCAGGTAAAGTCAGTACCCCTCCTCCTAACATCTCTCACTCCTCAGAAAATATTGCTACCTCATTCAACACACAGTTCACCCAAACCATACTATCACTAGCTAAACAACACAACCCCCCTCCCCTCCAATCCACACCTTCAACTAGTAATCTCCCCACTGCCTTCTCTTTTTCTCCTGTACCTACCTCCAACATAAAAAAAAAACTCTTAACTAAACTTAAACCCACCAAATTAGCAGCAGACTACCTCCCAAGTGAATACCTAAATATCGAGCTGATGCTCTGGCCTACCCAGTATCCATCTTGATTAACCGATCTCGGTCAGAAAGTTACGTTCCCACACTGTGGAAAGTATCACATATAATTCCCCTCCAAAAAGGCGGACCCTCCACAGAACTAACCAATTACCGCCCCATAGCTATTCTCTCTCCACTCTCCAAAATACTAGAGAGATGCATACACTCTCAGGTCTCAGACTACCTCCTTACTAACAACCTCCTTTCCAGTACTCAGCATGGTTTCCGACCAAACCATAGCACCACCACTGCCTTACTCTCCTTTACTAACACTATCCTTCAGCATAAAAACAATGGTTATCTCTCCTCTGCTACTTCCCTAGACCTATCTAAAGCATTTGACATGGTCCCAAACAAACAACTTATCTCTGTCCTCAATAACCTATCCTTCTCACAATCAGTCACCAACTGGTTTCAGAGTTACCTGTCTGACCGCCAACAATCCGTTGTATGGCAGAATTACATATTTCCCCAACTACCTGTCTCCATAGGGGTTCCCCAAGGATCCACCCTTGGACCCCTACTCTTCTCTGTTTACACCAATAATCTAGCCTCTGCCACCAAACATGGCACACTCATACAATAAGTCCAAAGTACGAGAGTTGTAAACCCAAATGTACACTACCGGCTGGTATGGTCTCCCTTGACCCGAGAAGGAGTAACAGAACACTGCTGCTTCACCAAACAGAATTTATTCAGGAATCTCCGAAAATAGTTAAAACAATTACATGTGGTTAAGCGCTTTCATCTGCCATCATCAGATTTCATCAGAACCCTGTTTCATTAACCAGTCACAGTTTATATACCCATTTTGGCGCCCATTTTCAAAAAACTTAATTACTTTAGCATAAACATTGGTTATGCAATTACCACTGTAAAAATCACTTTACTAATATAGTATCACTTTATAAAAATATCACTTTAAAAATAACACTTAAAAATAATAATAAAGTATATAGAAAATATATACTTAATATTATGTACAGTATATAAAGATGTACAAGCATACACTCATTTACCTAAACATTGTAAGTGCTTTTTGAACATATATATAACCTCTTCAATATTATACTCTACTACATGTTCCTACAAGTCCAAATACTAAAAAATATAATACCAGGTATTAATGACCACATTAGCCTGAAACCTTTTTTAGCTTTGTATTAATGCAACATAGTATGTTACAATCCCCCTTGAACTAGTTGTTCATCACACTATAATTTTCAGTGTAGTGTAGTGTATTAATTGGTCTTACAGTAACGTTATATATTTATTATATTTTTTAGTATTTGGACTTGTAGGAACATGTAGTAGAGTATAATATTGAAGAGGTTATATATATGTTCAAAAAGCACTTACAATGTTTAGGTAAATGAGTGTATGCTTGTACATCTTTATATACTGTACATAATATTAAGTATATATTTTCTATATACTTTATTATTATTTTTAAGTGTTATTTTTAAAGTGATATTTTTATAAAGTGATACTATATTAGTAAAGTGATTTTTAAGGTATGGTAATTGCATAACCAATGTTTATGCTAAAGTAATTAAGTTTTTTGAAAATGGGCGCCAAAATGGGTATATAAACTGTGACTGGTTAATGAAACAGGGTTCTGATGAAATCTGATGATGGCAGATGAAAGCGCTTAACCACATGTAATTGTTTTAACTATTTTCGGAGATTCCTGAATAAATTCTGTTTGGTGAAGCAGCAGTGTTCTGTTACTCCTTCTCGGGTCAAGGGAGACCATACCAGCCGGTAGTGTACATTTGGGTTTACAACTCTCGTACTTTGGACTTATCAGTTGATTGATGGCGGATATGGTCGTACCGGTGACCCCTTTGAGTAGGGAGGAATTTAGTTCACTTCGTAATGAAGTGACATCGCTGCAGAGCGACGTAAGCAAGCTTTTGGACTTGGTAAATAAACTAACTGAGGTAGTGTCGGCAGGAGGTGAAAATTCCAAACTGGCGTCTAAACCGGAAGTACCGGTAACACATGCAGCACTGCTGGAAGTACGTTCTGATAGTAACTCGCGTGATATTCCAAATGGACAAGCAAGTGTAATCCTATCGCAGAAGGAACAACAACATAATCAGCATAATCTCGATGTAGCCGAAGCAAATGTAAATCTGTCGACGGAGGCAGATTTTACTTTTGATTTTAGCCTCTTTCATACCCGTAAGGAGAATGCAAGGATGGGAGCACGTCCTAAACAACAGCGTGAGGAAGTTAAAACGTATTCCGTGGTCGCTGGTAAAGCGAAAGGCATGGGAAAAGGTACTGTTAGCAACAATTATTTTTCTAGCCCGAAAGTGCTTAGTAGCAGACTAAGAGACTGTCGTAAGGGCAATTTAAATGTTACCAACGCACTAAACGACTTTTTAGCAGATGAATGTGAATTTATAGGAAAAACATCTATGGACATGAATTTTAAGCGCTATGAAAGAGAACATTGTATGGTAGGCAAAGATGATATTAAAGCGAAAATTTACCTTTTGGGGAAAAAGTTAACTCAACTAAGAAGTGCAAAACTGGACAATGCTTATTTAGAAAAATGTTTGTTATTAAAAATAGTTCCTAAAGGACTAAGGTTCTTTAAGCTCCCACATGGAGTTAAGTACACTACAAAAATTGAACAAGTGTTTAACAGTATGTTTGATGAGTTTGGCTTTACGTATATTAAAGAACTGATTAAGTGTAATGAGGAGAAAGTGCATGGGTTGACACAGGAAGTGGAGGAGATTAATGTAAACATTATACATGATGATGATTTCCCAGCATGGTATGATTTATATACAAATCAGTTCAGTAATGTTAAAAACAAAGTAAAGACTTTTCACAACAGAAAATTACATAAAATTGATAGGGATGTTGAAATGTATAGGAATGGCAGAGCATACATTTGGCCTCGTTACCAACAAGATGACAGGGAGAATTTTGAGTGGGTCCATACTAAAAGTAAAAGGAAAAATAACAGATACAATCAAGAGGAGAATTTTCAAGGTGGAAGGTATTATCCGGCACCCAAGAGGTTATAGATAGGGAACATTTTAGACATCCTGTCAATACTATGTGTAATGGACCTACATTTTCCCCCATATTTAATGAGGATCCCACAGTAAATGACAACATTGTTATAATACCTATGAATGTACCATCAATGATTTCTGATGCTATAACCAAATCAATAGGTGAATCGATTACTGAACTACCATTAGTTGGAATTTCTGATATGTCACCGAGGGTACACACTTTTGGGGGATTTAAAGTATACAATTATACCGGAATTACGGTAACGGAGCATTTAGCAACATTGTTTAGTAAGGGAATGAAATACATACCGACAGTAAAATTCAATTTATTTGATGTTATAAAGGAAATTAAACTCTTTTGCAGAAGGCTAAATTTAGCAATTCAATTCCACAAAAATAACAATAAGGCTAGCACTTATATTAATAAATTTAAGCTAATTAAGAAAAGTACTTATATACCAGTTATGAATGCACAGGTAGCCCATTATGAAAGGATGGTATGTAAGGAAGTCTACACATTATATAATGATATTAAGGGTAACTCGAAAGGAATTGTGGACTTTCATGACAACTTAGAACTAGAAGAAAGGAAATGTATGGAGGAACTTATATTAAATGACGAAGTGAGAATCATGAAGCCTGATAAAGGGGGAGGGATAGTGATATATGATCAAAAAATGTATCTTACTGATATACATAACATCTTATACGAATCAGGTAATTACGGAGTAGTATCATTGAACCAAATTAATATAGGGTATAGACGCATCGACCTGGTACTAGAAGAATACTTACTTGACAATAGAATAACTACAGAACTTTATGAATATTTAAGAACTGACTATCCTATATTAGCACATATTATAGGAATACCTAAAATTCACAAAAATTTAGCTAAACCCCCCTTCAGGCCTATTATATCAGGTTCTAAATCTAAAACTTTCAAAATTGGGGTTACCATTGATCATTGGACGAAACCTGTATATTCCAATGTGGACCATATAGTAAAGGACTCGTGGGATTTCTTGGGGAAGCTAACCAATGAAGTTTGGGATGAGAACCTTACATTTCTCACTATAGATGTACAAGACTTATTCTCTAGTATCCCAGCGAATACCGGACTGGAATATTTTAACAACAGCCTCACTAAATTTTCAGGGCTTACATGGGATAAAATCAATTTAATCATGGATATGATGGGCTTGGTACTTGATTATAACTATATTTTTCATGCTGGTGAATATTTTCGACAAATACGAGGTGTAGCAATGGGGGCCTCTTGTGCCCCTATTTTTGCGAATTTAGTAATGCTCGAGTGGGAAAATAATTGTATATTTTCTAGTGAATATTACAAGCATATAAAGTTATATATGAGGTTTTTGGACGATATGTTCATTATTTGGACAGGACCAACAGAGGAAATATCCTCCTTTATAGACTATCTAAACCAAACCACCGATTTTTTGAGATTTACTTACCAGCATGATAAGAAGGAAATAGCATATTTGGACACCTTGATAATAAACACAGGGAGTGGGTTTGCCTCTCAAATATATAGGAAACCTACATTCTCTAATGATTACATACATTTTAGTAGTTGCCATCCCCCCCACATATTTAGGAATGTTGTCAAGGGGCAATGCATTTGTATAGCTAGAATGTCTTCATCTAGAGAATGTATGGAAAGAGAAATGGACACCTTGTACAATTTATTTTTGGATAGAGGATACCCAAGTAACATGTTAGATAATACTATGACCTTTGTTAAGAGCCAATGGGGGAACAAATATGTTCCGTTGTTGGGAAGGAAGCTCATTAGTAAATCTGCAACGAATTTGGATAATGAAAGGAAAGTTTGTATACTTAGGTTTAACCCTTACACCAATATAGTGATTGGAATTTTGAAGAAGTATTGGGAATTATTGAATACATCTGTATCTATTGGGCATATAGTAGGTAAACAACTGTGTACTATATATAAAACAGGTAGTAATTTGAAGAGAATTTTGGAGCAAAGTAGAAGTAGAACTGATGGAATAAATAAGAAAGGTACTTCTAAATGTGGTTCTTGTAACCAATGTAAAAACATTAACACTAGTGTTAGAGTAAGGATTAACAATACAATTAGATCAGTGATAACCTGTAAGAGAGGTAACTGTAATTCACAGCGTATAGTATATATAGCTACGTGTATTAAATGCTCCGCATATTACATAGGGAAAACTGAGAGGAAATTTAAGACCAGAATATATGAACATCTGTATAGAATAAGGAAAAGGGACCCTAAAAATGCGTTGAGCAAACACATTATTGAAAATGGACAAGAACACACTTTCTTATTTGCTATTATTGACCAGGTGGAAATAGGGGATAGAGGAGGAGATTGGAAGACGTATTTAGCCTGGGTAGAAAGCAAATGGCAAATAAGCCTAGATGCAACAACACCACCAGGTATTAATGACCATATTAGCCTGAAACCTTTTTTAGCTTTGTATTAATGCAACATAGTATGTTACAATCCCCCTTGAACTAGTTGTTCATCACACTATAATTTTCAGTATAGTGTAGTGTATTAATTGGTCTTACAGTAACGTTATATATTTATTATATTTTTTAGTATTTGGACTTGTAGGAACATGTAGTAGAGTATAATATTGAAGAGGTTATATATATGTTCAAAAAGCACTTACAATGTTTAGGTAAATGAGTGTATGCTTGTACATCTTTATATACTGTACATAATATTAAGTATATATTTTCTATATACTTTATTATTATTTTTAAGTGTTATTTTTAAAGTGATATTTTTATAAAGTGATACTATATTAGTAAAGTGATTTTTAAGGTATGGTAATTGCATAACCAATGTTTATGCTAAAGTAATTAAGTTTTTTGAAAATGGGCGCCAAAATGGGTATATAAACTGTGACTGGTTAATGAAACAGGGTTCTGATGAAATCTGATGATGGCAGATGAAAGCGCTTAACCACATGTAATTGTTTTAACTATTTTCGGAGATTCCTGAATAAATTCTGTTTGGTGAAGCAGCAGTGTTCTGTTACTCCTTCTCGGGTCAAGGGAGACCATACCAGCCGGTAGTGTACACTCATACAATACCCAGATGACTTAACCATTATCTGCTCAGCCCAGTCCCTAGCAAAACTGCAAAAAGTCACACAGGAAGCCTTTTCCTCTGTTGAAACTTGGTTATCCAATGCCCAATTAATACTCACCCCCAAAAAAACTAAACTACTCCTCTTCCAACCCACCAAACATACTCAAAACAACTCTCATGGGTTCATAGGTTCATACTAGGCTATCTGCCCAAGGGCATTTATAAGCCTAGCCCAGAGTTTTGTGGCTTTCGCCACCCCTTTAGTTTGGAGGATACTATGCCCATTATTTTGCTGTGCCTCTGTCAAGCAGTGACACTGAGATAATCCCTGGGGTATATCTGCGATCTCCCATCCATTGGTGAAGATTTCTCTTGAACAAAGCCAGCGAGGTGCTCTGCCTCAAATGTACCGGGATTTTGTTCCACAGCACAGGGAGTCTCTGGGTGATGAATCTGTCCCTCCAGCACGTCCTATTAATAATTAATAACCGTGTCAAGGTTTAAGTCTCCCGCTGTTTGTAGTTCTGAGGCTGAGGGATCTAGATTTTTTGAGGGGAAGCATGTTCATCAATTCTGGGTTGGACATGGCCTTGTATGTCAGGCAAAGGTCACCTCTGAGCAAACGGTAAGCAACTGAATAGAGCTGGAGTTCCTTCAGACGGGCAGCATAGGACATATTTTTGTGACCCTTTATCCTTTTGGTGAGGAACTTTTGGGGCCTTTCCAGTTGCTGCAGGTGTCGTGTCAGATACATTCTGAATGGGGCACTGTACTCAATCATTGGTCTGATGAGTGATGAGTACAGGGGGACGATGACTTCCCTTGATCTAGATGTGAATCCCTTCATGATCAGGTGGGCAATGTAGAAGGTCTTCCTAACTACTTTGGCAACGTGAGTGTCAAACGAAAGGTTACTGTCAACCTGGGTCCCCAGATCCCTGATAACCTCTTCTGTGCTTAGTGGGTTGCCGCCTATATGGTAGCTAGGGGTAACCTTGTTCTTCCCGAAGGGTATGACTATGCATTTTTTGGCGTTTAACTTTAGGCCATGGCTCTGGCACCAGTTATCCGCTTCTATAAGACCCTTCTGAAGGATATCTGTGTCAGATGTGTTCTCAACTATGGCGCCCAGTTTGCAGTCATCTGCAAATTTTGTCAGCCATAATCCTCCTGTGTTTGCTTGTACTTCTGAAAAGTAGATGCCGAACAGGAGTGGGCCCAGGACTGAGCCCTGTGGGACACCACTTGTGACAGGCTTTGAGTCTGACATGGCGCCAGCAACTCTGACCCTGTGGGTTCTGTCACTTAGCCAGTTTGCAACCCATCTTGTGACGTATGGGTTTACATTTAAGCTGATGAGTTTTTCAATGATACCTGAGTGGGGTATTGTGTCGAAAGCCTTTGCCAGGTCGAGGTAGGCTGTGTGGACTGCCTTTCCCTCATCAACAGCCTTGGTGACTGTTTCGAAAAAGTCAGCCAAGTTTAAAAGGCATGATCTGCCTTTGACAAAGCCAAACTGGGTCGGATCCAAAGTCTGCAAGTCCCCTATGTCTTTATTTATGAGTTCCATTATGATCCTCTCCATAGCTTTGCAGATCAGGCTTGTCAAGCTGATGGGACGGTAATTTCCAGGGTCGGTGGAGGCACCGCCTTTGTGAAGTGGGACCACAGTTACCGTACGCCACTCCTTAGGCATGTATCCTGAGGTGAGGCTAAGATTAAACAGCTGCCCTAACTCCGGGTTTAATTCCTCATTGAGTTCGTGGAGCACACAACCGGGGACACCATCTTGTCCCATGGATGCTGTGTTTTTTGCCTTGGAGAGAGCAGTTCTCACCTGAGCATTAGAGATGTTTGGGGGGCTACAATCCTCTGGTATAGATATCTCACCTTTTGGGGGGGAGAAGTTTGCACTGAACCTGTCAGCCAGGATGTTGGCAATGTCTGTAGGTTCAGTAATTTTTACATCATTTTGAACTAATTCTGAGCATATCCCAGGTTTCTAACATAGCTAAAGAAGGCCTTATGATTGTCTTTTGAGTCCTTAGCGACTTTTCTCTCAAAATTTGCCTTGGATAATTTTATGAGAGATCTTAGTTTTTTACTTATAATGATCAAAGGTGTTTTCCCTTTTAAGGATTTTGCTCCATCTTGTAGTAGCTTCCTCCTTTTGTTGTAGAGCTTGTTTATGGCTGGGGTCCACCAGACTGGATGCTTGCCTTTGGTACAAAGAGTCTTTGTTTTGTTTGGGATTGCCTGATCCATGCAGTTCTGTAGGTGCTGGTAGAAGGCATTTGTAAGTGATTCAGCAGCTTGAGTAATGGTTTCCGCAGGCCCGGGGGCCTTAAAAGAGACCACACCAGTCTTTAGAAGTGTGAAGTCGGCTTTTGAGAAGTTCTTCACTGTGGTCTTTTTTATCTCAGGTGGGGGCGGGATGTGGACTTCCAGTGAGATTAGTTTATGGTCTGATCTCACCAGTGAGGGGTATACTTCCGGTGTTGAACATTGTGACCCCATGTTCGTGATGATGAGATCTAGTATGTTTTCTCCTCTTGTGGGAATGGTGACTAGTTGTTCCATGGCATTTGAGTTTATGAACTCTAGGAACCTTTGGGCTAGAGTGTTGGAGCTTGAGTAGTGATCCCAGTCTATATTCGGGTAGTTGAAGTCACCTAGTATGATGGTGTTTGGAAATACATTTATCCCCTCCAGTGTTTTCAGGAAAGTTATGTGAGGTTCCTGAGATTGAGAGGGTGGCCTGTAACATGCTACAAATTGAAGAGCAGTCTTGCCTATGGTTAACTGCACCTGGATGGTCTCCGATGCATCGTGCGTTGCCACCAACCTTGAGGTGTGGGTGTCCTTGATGAATATAGACACACACCCCCCCCTTCTTGGTGTTGCCCGGATTTTGGGGCCGGAACACATGATATGAGGTAAAACCTGATAGTGCCGGGGTGCTCTCGGGAGCCTTGAACCAGGTTTCAGTCACAGCACAGACATCGATGTTCTCCATACTGAGAAGGGCCTCGAGTGTGTGCATCTTGAGGTTGAGACTTCTGGCATTGAGCAGCATTACCCTTAGTTTTTTTCCTTTTTTGTGTTCTAGGGTGGTAGGTTTAGAATTTGAGCCTTGCCTAAAAAAGGCACTATGGGGGTGGCAAGAGCCTTTGCCAATATCCGGAAGCCCAGGGGTGACAGGTGGAAGCCGTCCCTTGCGAAGCAGCATGGCTTGTCCAGCATGTCATCCCAGGCAGACAGACATTAGATCCCCTTTGAATGACACCAGAGTTTAAGCCAATTATTAAAGCTGATCATCTTGTCTCTGTATTGTGGCATCATTCTTGGTGAAGGTAGGATACTGCTCAAGGTCAGGGTCATACCTGCCTGGGCTACATAATCAGAGACCTCCTCTAGGTCTCTTTTCATGTAGTCCAACGAGGTACGTCTCAGGTCGTTCACACCAGCGTGGACAATGACAGAGTTATACTTGTACCTGCTGTTGAGAGACCTGAGTGCTTGCATTATGTGGCGGATTCTAGCGACCGACAGGCAGCTTACTGTGACCTTTTCCTTACTCAATCTGGTGAGCGGGACGTCAGTGTGTCTGACTATGGAATTACCAATGACGAGTGTGTCTGGCATTGTGTTTGGCCTTAAGGGCTGTGACTGTTTGGCACACTGACTATGTGGTCTATGTGTTGCATGTGTTGTGTCCTGAGGTGGCAGTTGTTTGGGTGTCTGCTTTGGTGGCCTCTGCTGTTTTGGTAGATTTTTGATCAGAGCCTCCGAGTATGTCTTTGTGTATTTATGTGTATGATTTGAAGTTGTGATAGTACTATGTGAGAATGGGTTTGTGGTGTGTGTGGTTACCTTCTCCTCCTGTCTGGTCTTGCCAGTCCTATGTTGAGAGAGCTCAACCTCCAGTTTGGCTATATAGTTGCATCTCTCGCATGTATTTGTGTTTTGTGGGAGAAGGAGACGGTTGTCCGTGTACATGAGACAATTGTAACATTGCCTCAATATTCCCAGATTCACCAGCTGAGCAGGAGAGGACACTAGCAACTGATCCCTCGACATGCTAGAAGGAATAGACAAAGACTTTAAAAAGACTCCGGGGGATGTGGGTGATCGAAAAGGGGTTTTTGGCTGGTGGGGTACTATGTATAATAAAAGTGCTATATCAAAGTAAAAAAATACTTTAGGAGCAAGTGCTAGGCTTTACAGATAGAGAATAGTCTACTTAAAAAGAATCAAGTAGAGCTGAACTTTTTAGATATAGAATACGCTGGTTTGATCAGCAGTACAGTTCAAGGAAGGCTGTTTTAAGGGAAAATTTGAAGAGTGGACTTTAGGTAGCCCGAATAGTTTAACCTTGATTAACCGCCACTGCTCTTGTGTGCTCCTGTAGCAACCCCGCGCTAAAGTGTGCTTTATAGCAGGGGGCTGGAAGAGACAGGAAATGACCCAAAATGGCCAATAAACTACAAGTTACTGCCTTAAACCACTCCTCTGAGGACAAACAGGCAGCTCAGTACTCCCCACTCTCACTGGTGAGTAAAGAATCTTCCCCCTGACCAAACAAGGAAAATGGAGAAACACAGGAACCAAGACAAAGCCCAGGGATCAGCAAAATCTGATCTCTGGAACAAACTATTAGGAAAGTATGGAAAACAAGAGTATTTTTTTTTGTTTTTTTCAAGTTTTTTTTCAGATAGGCAGAAAATACAATAAATGCTGTGCTTTTCGACTAATTGCTATCAAAAGCTAGTACACTTGAGTGTATTAGCCTGTTGTTTAACTTTTAAGCAAAACTTAAACAATGAAGTGCAACAAACAATTCAAGCTATTAAAAACAGTAAAAACAGGTAATAACTGAATAAAACCGGCAGAAATAGTCGTCGAAAGGCTTAAAAAGTCGAAAATGCAGAAAAAAATACTTAAAATCTGGAAAGTTTGTCTTTTCTGGTCTCTGCTGCTCTAGGAACTCTGCTGGATACTCTCACTTTAACATCACAGCAAAAGACAACACCACTATATACCCAACTGAACACACCAAATTGCTAGGAGTGGAAATAGACAATAAACTAAAATTTGACATTCACATATCCATGACCATAAAAAAAGTCCACAAAAAACTAGGAGAATTATACAGAAATAAGCAATTTCTCACCAAAGCAGCAAAGATTTCAATAGCAAATTCCCACTTATTCCCACCCTACTTTATGCCTCTCCAATCTTATTCTGCTCTCTTTTTATTTCTGTTTGTATACTATGTCTTGTACTATTACTATGTTCCTAGGTTTTATATTTTAGCTATAATCCTAGTGTACAGTATCATATAACATAACATTTATATTTACCCTTATATATTTGATACGCTTTAATCTATTACTGCTGTTAGAATCAGTCCTTTTTTCTTTTGCTTATTATCTAACTTGTATTCTTTTTACATCTCAGGATATGATTCAAAATATTATGATTATACATATTTATATTTGGCCACTAACGCCAAATCCTCTTCTCATCACTGCTCCTCCCTTCACTCCCTAAACTGGCTTGAACTTCCCAATCAACTTAACCACATCCAACTCACCACAGCCTTCAAACTACTTCTACACCCCTCTAAATGCCCTGCCCTTTCTAATATTCTGCACCCTTATACCCCCCACAGACCACTTAGATCTTCTCAACACAACCTGATCACAGTTCAAAAACCCCAGCACCCTGCTGGCCAGCTTCTCTTATCCTTTACACTTGCTAAAAAATGGAATGCCCTGCCCTTGTCACTTAGGATATGTTCCAACCTAAATAACTTCAAAACTCAGCTTCACTCCTACCTCTATCATAACAGAATCTGAAACTGCACTCTTCTGCCTACAAATCCTAAACTGTCTACCCCCATTTGCCCCTGACTAACCCCCTCCTATTCTCCTTCCTATTCCCTTCTAAAAGTATTACACCTAGTGAACTACATAGTAAAACAATATTCATCATGGGTCGCTTTTCTCCCTAAACAAAATTGAAACTACCTGATATTTGTAATTCAGACTGCCTATGACTATGAATGTTCTTTGTAATTATTTTTGTAATTCAGAGTGCCTATGACTTTGCATGCTCATTTATATTTCCAATGTAACTACCTTATATTTGTAATTCTGAGTGCCTATGACTTTGCATGTTCATTGAAATTATTTTTGTATTTCAGAGTTCCTATAACTTTGCATGTACAGTGATATTATCTTTGTAATCAAAATATTTGAACTGTAATAATTCCTTGTTTTGGAGCTTTTCTCCCCGGGCCTCCACTGAAAACGGGCTACCAATGCCCAGTGGACCTCCCCGGTAATCAAACTGAAATAAATAAATAAATAAATATTTATTATGATTATTTCCTTCAGACAGGAAGAAGTAAACTGGATGACTCTTATAATTTTCAGAACTCCCGCAGCATCGCAAAAGTGCTCATGAATCTCATCAAGCTTCTTCAAGCCGGTCCTCATGACAAGGGCTTGCAAATGAACAGTGTAACAGCTATAAGTCACACAAAAACATTTGGGAGTGAATCCAAACCACCTCCACACCCCACATCCCACATCAATCCCCCAAACCACTAAAAAAAAACAACAAAAACATTTCAAAGTTCAAACCACTAAGAAGCTACTGTATTTAGAGAAATAATATTTAATTATTCAGTAAGCACTACTTTTAATATATGGCAGACTGCCATTTTGTAAAGGATATACAACATATAACCTTGCATTAAAAGATGACAGTTATGTGTGATCCAGGTTTAACTTGCAAAAGTGTGAATTACTGTAATTATTTCATAGGTTCATACTAGGCTATCTGCCCGAGGGCATTTACAAGCCTAGCCCATAGTTTTGTGGCTTACGCCACCCCTTTAGTATGGGGAACTATACCCATTATTTTGCTGTGCCTCTGTCGAGCAGTGACACTGAGGTAATCCCTGGGGTATATCTGCGATCTCCCATCCATTGGTCAAGATTTCTCTTGAACAAGGCCAGCGAGGTGCTCTGCCTCACATATACCGGGATTTTGTTCCACAGCATAGGGAGTCTTTGGGTGATGAATCTATCCCTCCAGCACGTCCTATTAATAGCCGTGTCGAGGTTTAAGTCTCCCGCCCTTGTGGCTCTGACGGATCTAGATTTTTTGAGGTGAAGCATATTCATCAAATCTGGGTTTGACATGGCCTTGTATGTTAGGCAAAGGTCACCTCTGGGCAAGCGGTGGCGACTGAATAGAGCTGGAGTTCTTTCAGTTGGGCAGCATAGGACAGATGTTTGAGACCCTTTATCCTTTTGGTGAGGAACTTTTGTGGCCTCTCCAGCTGCTGCAAGTGTCGGGTCAGATACATTCCGAATGGGGCATTGTACTCAATCATTGGTCTGATGACTGATGAGTATAGGGAGACTATGACCTCCCTTGATCTAGATGAGAATCCCTTCATGATAAGGTGGGCAATGTAGAAGGTCTTCCTAACTACTTTAGCTACATGGGTGTCGAATGACAGACTACTATCAACCTGGGTCCCCAGGTCCCTGATAACTTCTTCTGTGCTCAGTGGATTGCCACCTATTTGGTAGGTGGGGGTAACCTTGTTTTTCCCGAAGGGTATGACTATGCATTTTTTGGCATTTAACTTTAGGCCATGGCTCTGGCACCAGTTATCCGTTTCTGTGAGACCCTTCTGAAGGATATCTGTGTCAGATGTGTTTTCTACTATGGCCCAGTTTGCAGTCATCTGCAAACTTTGTCAGCCATAACCCTCCTGTGTTTGCTTGTACTTGGAAAAGTAGATGCCAAACAAGAGTGGGCCCAGGACTGAGCCCTGTGGTACACCACTTGTGACAGGCTTTGAGTCTGACATGGCGCCAGCAACTCTGACCCTGTGGGTTCTGTCACTCAGCCAGTTTGCAACCCATCTTGTGATGTATGGGTTAACATTTAAGCTGATGAGTTTTCAATGATACCCGAGTGGGGTATTGTATCGAAGGCCTTCGCCAGATCGAGGTAGGCTGTATGGACTGCCTTTCCTCATCAATGGCTTTGGTGACTGTTTGAAAAAGTCAACCAAGTTTAGAAGGCATGATCTGCCTTTGACAAAGCCAAACTGGGATGGATCCAAAGTCTGCAAATTCCCTATGTCTTTATTTATGAGGTCCATTATGATCCTCTCCATGGCTTTGCAGATAAGGCTTGTCAAGCTAATGGGCGGTAATTTCCAGGGTCGGTGGAGGCACCGCCTTTGTGAAGTGGGACCACAGTTGCAGTGCGCCACTCCTGGAGTGCGTATCCAGAGGTAAGACTATGATTAAACAGCTGTCCTAGCTGTGGGTTTAATTCCTCGTTGAGTTAAGTGGAGCACACAGCCTGGGACACCATCAGGTCCCATGGATGCTGTGTTTTTGCTTTGGAGAGCAGTTCTCACTTGGGCGTTGGAGATGTTTGGGGGCTGCAATCGCTTGGTATAGATATCTCTCCTTTTGGGGAGAAGTTTGCACTGAACCTGTCAGCCAGTATGTTGGCAATGTCTGTAGGATCAGTAATCTTCACATCATTTTGAACTAGTTCTGAACATATCTGGGAGTTTCCTCCCAGGTTTCTAACATAGCTAAAGAAGGCCTTATGATTGTCTTTTGAGTCTTTAGCTATTTTTCTCTCAAAATTTGCTTTGGATGATTTTATGAGAGCTCTTAGTTTTTTACTTATAGTGATCAAGGGTGTCTTACCTTTTAAGGATTTTGCTCCATCTTGTAGTAGCTTCCTCCTTTTGTTGTAGAGTTTGTTTATGGCTGGGGTCCACCAGACTGGGCGCTTGCCTTTGGTACAAAGAGTCTTTGTTTTGCTTGGGATTGCCTTATCCATGCAGTCCTGCAGGCGCTGGTAGAAGGCATTTGTAAGTGATTCAGCGGCTTGAGTACTGTTTTCCGCTGGCTCGGGGGCCTTAAAGGAGACCACACTAGTCTTTAGAAGTGTGAAGTCGGCTTTCGAGAAGTTCTTTACTGTGGTCTTTTTTATTTCAGGTGGGGGTGGGATGAGGACCTCCAGCGAGATTAGTGATCTGATCTCACCAGTGAGGGGTATACTTCCGGTATTGAACATTGTGCTCCCATGTTCGTGATGATGAGATCAAGTATGTTTTCTCCTCTTGTGGGGATGGTGACTAGTTGTTCCATGGCATTTGAGTTTATGAATTCCAGGAACTTTTGGGCTAGGGTGTTTGGGCTTGAGTAGTGTTCCCAGTCTATATTAGGGTAATTGAAGTCACCTAGTATGATGGTGTTTGGTGATACATTTATCCCCTCTAGTGTTTTCAGGAAGGCCATGTGAGGTTCCTGAGTTTGTGAGGGTGGCCTGTAACATGCTACAATTTGCAGAGCAGTCTTGCCTATGGTTAATTGCACCTGGATGGTCTCCGATGCATCGTGCGTTGCCACCAGTCTTGAGGTGTGGGTGTCCTTGATGAATATGGATACCCCCTCCTTTCTTGGTATTGTCCGGATTTTGGGGCCGGAACGCATGATATGAGGTAAAACCTGATAGTGCTGGGGTGCTCTCAGGAGCCTTGAACCAGGTTTCTGTCACAGCACAGACATCGATGTTCTCCATACTGAGAAGGGCCTCGAGTGCGTGCATTTTGAGATTTAGACTTCTGGCATTGAGCAGCATTACCCTTAGTTTTTTTCCTTTTTTGTGTTCTAGGGTGGTAGGTTTAGAATTTGAGCCTTGCCTAAAAAAGGCACTATGGGGGCACTAAGGCAAAAGGCACTATTTGACAACATTCCAATAACTTTTATATATGTAACAACCTATATTTTTTATACTTTGTTTATAACGTAGCATAACTTTGAGTATTACTGCATGTCACGTATAGTATCACTAGCAAGCATTCAGAACTATGTAATAACTGACAGTGGTTTAGAATGCAAATGTCTGTCTTTTGCTTATTATCTAACTTGTATTCTTTGACATCATAGTATACAATTGAAAATATTATGATTATTTACTTTTAGAAAGGAAGCAGCAACCTGGACAGTTCTTAGAATTTTCAGGACTCCCGCAGTGTCACAAAAGGGCTCATGACTCTTAAGTTCTTTTAAGCTGGTTTCATGATAAGGGTTTGGAATATCAATAATTTCTAACAGCACCTCACATGGGATCCCACTGACTGTCACGAACAGAACAAACACCCTGCAATTTCTGCATGTGTAATGCCTCTTCTTATGGGGTAACCAAAAGCAACTGTGACTGAAAATCTGAGACAAGACCAAGGCCCCACTCTATCAAACCATGACAGCAGGACAAGATAATTTAGTAACAACAGCCCATTCTCCTTTCTGTCGCCAGCCCCAGGAATATTGAATATCTAATCCTAATATCCAATCCTTTAAGTATGTCTTTAATGCAGTATGCTTTCCCAGATATGAACTATCTGTGTTACTGGTTACAGTGCTGCACAAAAAAGAAGTTGTGTACTCAACCATAATGTTCTATCTGTGTTGCTGATCTTCATTTATCCTTGACCTACGAGACTTGGTTCAGAGTTTCAGAACCGGCTTGGCCGTGACAACAGCTTGCTCAAACTCAAAACTCCTAAGCCAAGTTCCTACCCAGAATGCCTCTCTCTAAATTACCTCAGATTGAGTTTGCAGCTATAACAAAGACTAGGAGAAGGTAATACTATAACCATTGAAGAGGCTATGTCCAAGGTCATGCATGAGAAAACAAATAGACAGGACTAAGGTCCGCTCCTCAAAAAGTCTGAAGGAGGGTGGGGTGTCAAGGATAAATGAAGACAGAGAACACAGATGAAACATTATGGTGAGTACATAATTTCTTTATCTAATGTAGTTAATCTTCATTTACCCTTGATCTATGGGACAGAGTCCCCAGCTACCTTGTATCTTGCCAATTTGAGGCTTTTCCTGTTGTACATAATGGTAATGTGTTCTCTTAGCCATGTAGACAATGTACTTTAGAAATTGATTTACCTATTTACAAGGAAACAAATAACTGGTCCAACCTTCTGAAATTTTTAGTTCTGTCAAGATAAAAACCCAATTGTCTGTGGACATCCAATAAATGTAAGCAGCATTCTCCCTTGTTGGAAAAATCAGGGATAATTAATGTTAGTCTCAGATACGACCTTTGGAAGAAAGGATGGATTGGTTCTCAGCAATACCCTGTCTCTATGAAAAACGAAATATGAAGGTTTTGAAGACAACACTTGGATCTCTGAAATCCTCCTAGTGGATGTAATAGCTATTAAGAAAATGGTCTTCCATTAAAGAAATTTCAAATCACAGGCAGCTGCAGGCTCAAAGGGGGGATTGGACCAAGGATTGCAAAACCAAAGTCAGATCCCAGGGGATGAGAGGTTCCCTATAAAGAGGCTTTAACCTTAATGTTCCCTTTAGAAAAGCCTCGCACAGCCTTATGTGAAATTAAGGATTGCCCTTCAAACCCATTATGGAAATTAGAAATACCAGTAAGCTGAACTCCGATGGTAGAAGCAGCAGCTCCTTGTTCAAGGAGCTCAGACAAAAATTGCAAAACCTCTTCAAATGGTAGGGAAAGGATCAAGTTTGTTATTGCATGCCCATATGGAAAATCTTTTCTATTTACTGAGGTAGAGTCTCCTTGTGGAAGGTTTATGGGAAGCTAGCAAAATGTCTTGAGCTGGGGAAAAGTTATTTTGCCTAGCAATTAATGGAACTGGGAGCAACCAAGCTGTAAGCTTGAGGTTTTTCAGGTTGGGATGAACCAGTCCCTGAGGATGGGACAGGAGATCTGGATCCGGGTCCAGAGTCCATGGACGTTGAAGTAGGTAAGGTCAAAGAAATGGGAACCAGAATTGCTGAGGCCAAAATGGGCCAATGAGAATTACTTTGCTCTTCAACCTTATGGCCTTCTTCAAGAAAGGAGGTATTAGAACAATAGGGGAAAACACAGAGTAGCCCTAAGTGCCATTCGTGAAGGACAGTATCTCTTGGGGACTCCCCTGAGAAATGATTAAGGCAAAGCAGCTGTTGCACTTGTTCTGGGGAGATGCAAATAGGTTGCAGCAAGGCTGGCTCCATTGATGGAAAATTTCCTTCGCCACTCTGGAATTGAGAGACCACTTGTGAGGCAGGAGGATGCATCTGCTCAATTTGTCCGCTATCACATTTGAGCTCTCTGGGATGTGCACTGCTACTAGAAAGCGGTTTGAAGAGACTATTGATTGCCACACTCTGAGGACTTCTCTACAAAGCGGGTAAGACTTGGTTCTGCCATGCTTGTTGATGTACAAGACTACTGACGCTGTCTGACTGAATTGCAATTATTCCACAGGGAATTTGAAAGGCTTGCAACGCTAAGAGCACTTCCCTCAGTTCCAGAACTCTGATATGCAGATTGGCCTCTATCAGGGACCAAGTGCCTTGGACAGTCCTTCCCTGAAAATGTCCCCCTCATCCGATCTGGGAGGCATCCATGGTCACTATGGCCTGAGGATGAGGAGAAACAAAAGGTCGACCCAAAAGAATTTCCTTGGATTCCATCCACCGAGATAAATCCTTCTTGCAATGATCGGTAATTCGGATGAGGTGAGACACAGGATGAGTGATAATAGACCATTGGGAGGTTAGAAGCCACTGCAGGATTCTCAAGTGGAAACTTGCTAGCGGTACAAAAGTAATGGCCTCTGCCATTGATCCCAGAGCCTGTACCTCTAAAATGTCCTTGGTTGGTACTCCCCTGAGAAAGGCTGCTGAAGTGGCTGCAGCTCTGGTGGAATGTGGCCTAATGCCCTTATACCATGGCAAGCCAGTGCCTAAGTAGCAGAAACAAATGCAGTGGCCTAGCTACTTTGAAATAGTCTGCTTTGAGATGGCCTTTCCTTGTGATACTGCAGCATATGCCACTAGTAAATGCTCTTTCTGAAAACTTTGGATCTGTCCAAGTAGAATCTAAGCTGTCTGTGTACGTCCAAAGAGTGCAGAATTCTTTCCCTCTTGCTCTGTGGATTTGGATAAAAGGTTGGCAGATGAATGGTTTGGTTAAGAGCCACACTGGACACCACTTTAGGCATAAATGTTGGGTTTGTCCTAAGGGAGACCCTGTCCGGATAAAAAATGATAAAAGGTTCCACAGCCATGAGTACCTGTAGCTCTGAAACTCGTCTTGCAGAAGTTATTGCTAGGAGCAGAGCTGTTTTCCAAGATAAAAACTTTATATCAGCAGTAGCAGCTGGCACAAAAGGAGGCAGGGTGAATTTTTCCAAGATATAGTTGAGGTCCCATGCAGGCATTGGTGATCTCTTTGGAGGCCTTAATTTTTGGCTCCTCTGAGGTACTGTTTTAATAAGGGGTGAGAAAAGATTGGTGGCTCTGCATTGTAATGAGCCAAAATGGCAGAGGCATGAATTTTAATAGATGAAAAAGATAGGCCTTTGTCCAGCATCTCAGTTAAGTATTGTAAAATCTGAGGAATATTTGGCACAGCTGTATCTGTTCCTTGTGCCTGGTTCCAAGCACAGAATCTCTTCCATTTTCCAACATAAGATTTTCTAGTACTAGGCCTTCTGGCTTCCAAAATGACATCCATCACAGCTTTACTGAGAGGTGTGTTTTGTATGACTACATTATCCGCCATGCTCCCAGGTTTAAAGTCTAGAGCCGGCTGTGCAGGATCTGATTGTTTTGCTGGGACAGTAGATGTGGTACTTGAGGGAGGGTCAAAGCTGGGCATTGAGACAAGCTCCTTAAAATTGGGTACCAGTGCTGGCGGGGCCAGTCTGGTGCAATCAGTATCATCTTTGGCTTCTCCTGTCTGACCTTTAGGAGTACCTTGGGGAGGAGAGGCAGAGGGGGAAAGGCATATACGGATAGGTTTTTCCAGCTGAAGGATAGGGCGTCCACTTTCCATGCTTGTCTGTGATAAATCCTTGTGCAGAATCTCTTTAGTTGTTAGTTGTGAGGGGAGGCAAATAGATCTATGTCCGGGCATCCCCATTTCCTTGTTATCATGCTGAAGACTGGTGGATCCAGCTGCCACTCGTGGGGATCCATGAGGTTTCTGCTTAGTTCGTCTGCCAGAATATTTTTCCTTCTTGGCAGGAATTGTGCCTGCAGATGAACTTGGTAAGTCAATGCTGTGTCCCACAAAGTCATGGCTAGTCTGCAAAGGGGGTAAGAATGTGTGCCCACCTGCTTGTTTATATACCACATGACCGTGGTGTTGTCTGTCTTTATCAGTAGTTGTCCTGGTTGAAATAGGTCTTTGAATGCTGTCAGGGCATTTTGAACAGCTAGTATCTCTTTTTGATTGATATATAGATGCATTTGGTTTGAGGTCCATGTTCCCTGAATGCATCTTCCTGCCATGTGGGCCCCCCAGGAATAATCTGATGCATTCGTTGTTAGTGTTTGCCTGGCTGGAGGTAATGTGAATGGCTGTCCCTTGTTTTGGTGACAAGCCTTTGCCCACCATCGGAACTCCTGTTGCAGGCAGGGAATTAGAGTAATTATAGTTTCTAGGCTGTGGCAATGTTGAGTACAAACACTTTTTAGGTACCACTGAAGTTTCCTCATATGCAGTCTTGCATATGGAATTAGTAGGATACAGGATGCCATGAAGCCCAAAGCATGCAGAATTTTTCTTGCAGATAACTGGGTCTTTGTTGCTAACGTTTTGAAGTAGATAATCAGTTGCATTTGTTTGTCTGGCGTGAGATAAGCCATCTGGGCAGTTGTATTTAAGCTTGCACCCAGGAATATTATCTCTTGAGAGGGTACTAGTTTTGATTTCTTTTTCTTTGACTGTGTACCCTAGGCATGTTAGAAGTTTTTTCACAAATGCCAGATGCTCTAGGAGGATGTCCTTGTTCTCTGCTTGAATTAGACAGTCATCCAAGGATACATTTGTATTCCTCTTTGTCTGCAGAATGCAATTACTGGTGCCAGGCACTTTGTAAAGACCCTGGGTGCAGTAGATAAGCCAAAGGGCAGTGTAGAGAATTGGTAGTGCATTGAGCCAGTCTTGAATCTGAGGTATCTTCTGCATATTTGTCTGATTGGGACATGCAGGTATGCCTCTTTTAGGTCTAAAGTTACAAGCCAAGCGTTCTTGCCCAGCATGGGCAGTAGCTGCAAAGTCAATATTTTGAATTTTGGTATATCCAGGAATGTATTCAGAATCGATAGGTCCAGTATTGGCCTCCAGGCCTTGTCCTTTCTGCGTACCAAGAACAGTCTTGAGTAAAATCCTTGTCCCCGCTCTTGCTCTGGCACTTGTTGAATGGCTCTCATGTCCATGAGGGATGAGACTTGTTTTTGTGCCTCTGCCCATTGATTTTTTGGCCAATCTGGCCAGCCGTTTGCCTTTGGCAGGGTATGGAAATGGAACTTGTAGCCTTGTGACACGATATTTAAAACCCACTTGTCCTGGGTTATAATGTGCCAGTTTTGAGAAAAAAGTGCTAATTTTCCCCCTAAAGGTGCTGCCAGGAAATAAGTGCTTAATGCAGGTAGGGGGAAGTCACTGGGACCGTTTCCTGTAAGGTTGTGATTTGTCTTCTCCACTTTTGGAGGTAGAAGCACCCCATTGCTTTGACCTGTATGAACTTTGCGCCTGGGATCTGCCTCTAGGGTGTCTGGGTCTGTCCCTTTGAGGTCTGTCTGACACAGGAAAGGACCAATTCTTTGTTGGCCAGTGTCTACTAAACCTAGGTGGCTGTACTTGTAAGAAATCTTTGACAGTTTGCATAGATTTAGCCTTGTCCTCCATTTTCTTTAACACCTCTTCTGCCTTAACACCAAACAAAGAATCATGCTGTAAAGGTGCATCTAATAATGTAACTTTAACATGATCAGGCAGATTTTGTTCCTTTAACCAAGCATGCCTTCTAATTACAGAACCTGTAACTGCGGCCCTGCAGGAGCCCTCTAAAGAATCAAAACCACATTGCAAAGTATGCTTTCCAACTTGTTCAGCTGCATGCAAAATATCCTGCATTTCCTTGTTTTCTGCACATTCAGAGTTTAACAACATTTTCTGTTTAAGTAATGCGAAGACATGTTGCTGATATTTGAGCATATGAAACTGACAGTTTAAGGCCCTTATAGCCAAGGTAGCAGATGTGTAAACCTTTTTTCCCCCATCTATCCAGTGCCTTAGAATCCCTGTCAGAAGGGGTAGGGTTTTTTGCAGCGGAAGCCTTAACTCCCTTGGGACCCTGAGAAATAGTTTCTGGGTCTGCAGCAGGGTTGTTAAAAAGGAATTTATGTGAGTCAGGAACCCTGTAATATCTGTCAGGCTTAACAGGAGCTGGAGGTAAGGAGTCAGGGGTAAAGGCTAGACTCCAAAAACACATCATCTACAATATCTAACACAGGAGGGATGGCTAGTGGCTTGTGCTGAGGTAGTAACAGGAAATCCCCGAACCTCTTTTTAGACTGAAAAATCTTGGCTCTCCCAGTGAAAATGCTCACTCATGGTATGTAAGGTTTCCCCAAAAGAGTAGTCCTCAGGAGGTGAAGCTGAAGGTATGGATTCTTCAGCATCAGAATCCTCATGGGGGGAAAAGAATATTCCTGATCAGAAGAAATGGAAACCTGATCTGAAGATTCATAGTCAGTCGCCTAGACCTCTTATCAGGAGGAGGATGGGAACCCCTGATCAAGGTAATCAAGTTTTCGGCCATTTTGAGCATCTGTTTTTTGGCATGGAGGCCTGTACACATGGCTCTTGAGGTTGCTACTTTTCCTTTGAAGGTGCTTTAGTCTTTGCCTTTGAAGTCGGTTTAATGTATAGATGTTTGGGTCTGAATACACTCTCAGAAGCCGGTGCCTGCTCAGCGGCTCCGGACCCATCTGAAGGATCAGCATCCAAGGCTCCAATAACTTGAGTTTCCAGCAGCATGGCCGACTCCACGTGGGAGTCGGTAGCGGCCTGCGACTATAAAGTAGCGGTCGTCAGGGTCTGTGAAAGCACCTCACTGAGAACCAGCGAACCGGCGATTGGCTTAGGAGAAGCTTCATCGTCGGTTTTGGGCCTTGGCTGTCTTTCTTTTTCTTTGCGTTTTTTGTGAACTCCGGTAGTTGGATGGCTTTCCGACGACATTTCTGGATAATTAAATCTGCGTCCAAAGTAGTTTAAAGCAAAATCATACGATGCTTAATAGTGCGTTGGTTAAATCTAGCACAAAACTGATAACCCAGAAAATTATGATCAGGGCCTAGGCAAGGAATACAGTAAGAAGGAAAGTCCTTATGAGGTATTTGCTTCCCACAAGAAATACAATTATTAACTTTTTCTGACATCGGTTCTGGAGCAAAAAAAAAGTTTCCCCAACGGGGTACTTAGCTTTATAGAAGACTTCGGATCTGAAATTCGAACTCGAAAATCTCAGGAGTCGGCCGACCGGCACTTGCGAACTGCTTCTGCTTTGGGCACCGCGCGGCAAGAAAGACTAAAGAAAATGGCGTTGGCTGCTTCTCTTATACCCCTGAGGACCTGACATCAGGGAAGGGGCGACGACAGCCGACGCAGGACCCAAGACTTTGGAATTCAGGCCGACTGAGGGCAACCTGCCAACAGGATTACCCAAATGTAATGACTGCAACAGTGAAACACGAAGAACATCTAGTGAAATGGGAACACTGCTGTTGAACAGAAGAATGTCTACCTGAGATCCTATTTTCTGTAATATGTGAGTAGGAAGGGAAGCTACATAAGAAGTTGTATTGAGGTAGGCTCCTAGAAATTACAAATGTTGCGTCAGACTCAACTGAGACTTGGGGAGATTCACAGTTCTACCTAGACGAAAACAAGTGCATAGGGTGAAATGTCTTGTCTGTTCCAGTACATGCCTGATGAGGGTGGTAAATAGCCATTTGTCCAGATAAGGAAACGCTCAGAATCCATGCAGTCTCATGTGTGCTGCTACTGCTGCCATACATTTGGTAAACACCCGGGGGGGGCCCGTGGTGAGACCGAAGGGCAGAGCTCAGAACTGATAATGACTGGCTCCCAGCCAGAGGTGGAGGAACCCCCGGGAGCGTTTGTCCATTTTTATGTGGTAATACATGTTCTGGAGGTCTACAGAACACAAACAATCATTTTCCCCAAGAAGGGAAGAACAGATTGAACCGTGACCATCCAGAATTTTGTTTGTTGAACAAACTTGTTCAGAACAGAGAGATCCAAAATTGGTCTACAGTCCAGTGTTTTTTTTTGGCACCAAAAAGAACCTTGATTAGAATCTGGATCCTATATGATTTAGCGGGTGTTCTTGGATGATTTTTTCTAGCAGCTTTTGACTTTCTAGAGCTGCCTGATCCCTCTGATTGGGTAAAACATCGGGGATCTTTCTTCATAGTTTTGGGGTATGGTTGAATGGAATACAGTAACATATGGTAATGATCCTTAGCACCCAAGCATCTGTGATTATCTTTTGCCAGACTAATGGGTGCAAGGACAGTCTTCCCCCGACTGCCTCCAGAGGCAAGCAATCAGGCCTCCTTTCAGGAGCACTGGTAGGGTTTTTCCCTTAGTAGGAATCTCTGGAACCCTGATTTTGCAGGCCACCTCAGCTGCGTGGTCGGCATCTTCCATTATAGCTCCCCCCTCTGTCCCAGGGGGAGTGTCATTACCAAGTGTGTCCTGGAAAGGCCCTTGGGTCTTCTTGAACCACATTTTCCCGCTTCTCTTATTCCTGGACTAGGAGCATTGGGGAGCGGAAAAACATATGCCCATGGCAGACAGGGATTTTCCATCTTTTTCATAGCTGCCTAATGTATCTTACACTTTGAGGCCAAAAAGAGAAGATCTAAATGGAGTGTTGAAGAACGAAGACTTGAATGGCTCCACAAACTCACACAAGTGCATCCAGGCATGCCTTCTTATGGCCATGCATTAACCCACTGCCCTAGTCGTTCCTTTGGTGTCATGTTCAATAAAGCTTCATGGATGAGTTAGAGAGAGACTCCGGGTGGCAAGGTGGGAGGCTACCTTATCTTGTATCTCATTTGAGGCAGCTCCTGTAAGAGTATCTGAGAGCCCCTTGATCAGATGCCGCTGAAGTCTATTGAAATGTGCCAAGAAGTTCAATGACTGCAAGACAAAGATCGAAGAAGTGTAGACCCGCTTTCCAAATCTGTTCATCACCCTAGACTCATGGTTTGGGGGATGAACAGTGGAACTTTCTTCTACTAGGTTCCTTCTTGGTGGTAGCAGCCACCACCATGGGATCTATTACTAAACCTTTAGACCAATGTTGATGGACTTCTGGAGCTGAAAGAATTTTATCTGGTCTCCTGTGGATTGGTTCTACTGAGTCAGGGGCCTTGCACGCCTGCTGGGTGATCAGCTTAATATCATCATCAGCTGGTGGGGTCACCCAAGATGTAGATGGGCAAGCACCAAATGCTTGCAAGTACACAGACTCCTCTGAGGATGGGTCTTGGGATTTCCAGCCACGCCCTTGTTTTTATATCTCAAGAATGTCTCCAAAGGAGATGTATTCAGGGCTGACCTGGGGGAACCATCCCTGTCATTGAAGTCTCTGTCTTCTGTGACAGATTCCTCCAGGGAATCATGGTATTTCCTATTACATGACCTCTTCTGAGGCACCTCCTCAGTGGGAGCTTCTGTGGAGGAATCAGAAAATGTGGGGCCCTGTAAGAGGGGTGTCTTGCAGCTTCAGTGCTCGCTGTCCTGGTGTAGAGGCTAGTAGAAGCTCTGGATCAGAGGGAGTCCCATGAAAATGCTGCAATGGAGGAGAAACCAGCTGGGAGCTTGCAGAGGCCAAGGCCCTCTCCATAACTTGAAGGGATGGGAGCCCAGAACCAGGAAAGTCAACCTTGGAACCTTGGTCCCACCACTCTTCATGGAAACCACCCCGAAGGCTGAAGTCCAAGAAGAGTCCACAAACTACGGTGTGTATCTATGACCACGGGAGTCTATCACTTCCGAACAAACCAAAGAGTTCAGGGCAGAGACTAGGGCCAAAGACATGACAGCTCTCGGCACCAGGACAGCTGGAATTGAGGAAGTTGGAGACAAGGTCTTTAAAGCTGCAGTGGTTATGAGGAGGAATGTCCTGTGAAGTCCTTGGAGGAAAATGTCCATCTCCAGATGGGAGTGAAGCCTGAGAAGTGGAAATACCCCTCGCCATGAGGAGCTGATCCAGCAACCTCACAAAGTCGACTTCTATCAGACTCCTAGAGGAATGTACCAACAAGGCTGAAGGAGATTCCAGTCTCTCCAAAAAAAGACTTGGCAGTTGCCTCACAAAGGAGTCTATAGTGGGAGATTACCTAGTCCTAGGGAACTGAAAGAAATTGTGGTTCCTGTGATACAGGCACTGTTGAAGGATCTGGTGCCGAAAAAATTGTTGACACTGTAGTAACCAGCACCGAAGAATGAGAGGTGGTAAGAAGGATCAGCACTGAGGTAGTCAGTACTACCGGAATTGATTCCGTAACTTTTGTGGTGTCCATCTTTTGTTCTGCGGAAGTAGTGGTAACTGAAGGTTAAGATTTCTTACATGCCGGAGCCGAAGGGGATGCTGGCATGGAGAGACTTCTCTTTTTTGCGTGCTCAATTTCTGTAGAAGTGGAGGAAGATAATGATGGAGAACACTCCTCAGATTTAGCACCTCTAGGCTGACCAGACAAGGCCTCTTCACAGGACATTTTTATTAAGCCTTTCAGAATGAGTTCATTTTTCCTCTCTACAAGGGCCCGATTACTAAAGGCATGACAAATATCGCACTGTTGCTGAAGGTGGGCTGGGCCAAAGCAATACACACAAGAAGCACGATCATCTAAATTTTTCATTTTCCTGCCACAACCAGAACACTGTTTAAAAGCAGCAGTTCCCTTGCCCTTATCTGCCATGTTGAGTAAAACGATCAACGGCAGAAAACACTCATGCTAAAGCCACACACACACACACACGAAGAGGTAAAGCAGAGACAGAAAAGGGCTAATAATGATGGTAAGCCAAAAACTACCAGAGGTAGAAGAAAGGGACAGCACTAGCTGCAATGGTAGGACAGATAACACATGGTAAGAAAGAGACATGGATAAAACACTCAAAAAAAAAACAATAAAATTTAAGAGAGCCTACTAGAAGGGGTACATGTAAAGCTAACAGGTTAGGACTTCAAAAAAAAACTGAAATAAGAGAAGAACAAGAAATTTTTTGCTTAGCTCAAGGAGAGTTCAGCTGATGCATCTTCGCTAGAAGAGCAGCAAAAGAGATCTGACATAATTTAGAGAGAGGTATTTTGGGTAGGAACGTGGCTCAGGAGTTTTTGGTTTGCGCGAGCCATTGTAATGAATAAGCCGGTTTTGAGATGCGGAACAGAGTCACATAGGTCAAGGATAAACGAAGACCAACAACATCAAATACATGCAATATCCATCTAAGTCAAGAGTTTTTGATAAAGGATTAGTGTACTCATACCTGCCACAGACAATTCTAATAATATCAAGTAACAGGAAGTTCTCTCACTGATGAGCTTATGAAAAGCCATCCTACAATGAAAAGTTCAAAGTTTTATGCACAGTTATCGTGCACATTACATTCACTCACTTTTAAGCAATGACGTCAAGTCATACAGTGTTCTGTCATCAGAGCTTCCGTTCCACTTCTTCATTACCAAACCATTGTACGGCTGCAGTTTGAATGCCTCTTTTTTACAGTCAACTATAATCACTTTGGAAGGGTCTCGGTTCAAGCAGGAAATGTCCTACAAAGATCAGAATCAGATTAATTTTTAGGATATTGAAAATACTGATTTATTATGAAACTGCAGACTGACTGTGACTCTTACTAATCAACATAACCTGGCTTACATGAACATATACCAGAAAAGCACCTCAGGCTGCACAAAATAACTGATTTGAGACAAGACATCTGATTCTAGGACTCCTGTTACATAGAACACGAGTAGCAAGCAAAGTACCACAAGTACAATTCTGGTTTACCTCAAGAGCCAAATCTGAACACTTTGGCAACCATTGTGAAAATAAGATTATGGAACAGAGCCTTCCCCTTCCAGAGATTTATGATACCAAGCCTATCCACCAGTGACCCTAAGCCTAAACAGGGATGTCACCTAAAATGGCACTGCATGTACCGAATGTGAGCTCTGGTGAAAGATTGTACTTGCTCACATCATACCACTTCAGAAAATGCTCTGCCTTTGGAGAACATTTGTCCTTAAAATGCTTTTCCCCAGAGTTATAAGTCTTTGTGTTCAACATACTCCATTTTACCATCTTAACTCAGACCAGCCATAAATAAACAATGCCTAAGAATATAACGGTTGTAGTGGCAGAAAACCATGCAAGGGAGGGGAAAGGACTGAAAATCTGGTGATATGTAGGGATTAGTTCTGATTGTTTTACATCTGTTGCTGTAATATCCATTTATTTGTTGCACTTAAATGCACAGCAGATGTCCTAACTCTAATTACATCAAAAGCATGAACATGTCTACATCATATGCAATGTTGTCAGGAACTGCATAAAAACAATACTTCAGCAGTGGGAATATTCTGATTCACTACTCTGTGCTGCCCAACACCAGTGGCATAGAGGGATAAAGCTCTAACTACAGCCCAGGCAACCTAAGTCTGACTAACAGCAGAGGTGCTTGCTGGTACTGATAGGAAACTTCATGGATGGGAGGGAGGGGAGAATCCAGCTACAAACACACACTACCAATTACCCTCGGAGGAGGGGTGGTGACACAGAGAGGAAGTCTGGAGGCAGGGATTATGCTTACTAAAACACCAATGGGTGGTAGCTTTTTAAGACAGTGGGCAGAAGTATGTAGTCACAAGGGGAGGGCATAGTGGGCCACTACAGTTTGTCCCTCTCTACAGGGTGTGTGGTCAGGTTGCTCAAAAAAAAACATGATGTCAATGAGAGCACAATGCATTCTCAGGGCTGCCTGGATGAGATAACTTTCACCTTGGCTCTGGGTGGAATCCCTGGAGCAGAGGAATGAATAAACATTGCCTAATCAAGAGAAGACTTGATCTTTGGCAGGCATACAGGCAAAAATAAGAGGAAAAAATAGTATAGGTTGCCAATATAAATGAGAAAAAAAACTTAGTTGAAATGTTAGCACAGGATTCACAAACCATACAAATAATACAAAAACAACAAGAGATAGAAAAAGAAAGGTGTTTCTCAGCTACCTTCACTAAGTTTGGTTCCTTACAGTTTCTTTTAAATCTTGCATACAACTGCAGGAGTCGACACTACAAAATTTCCGATGATCAGGTTTTTGACAGTCTACTGTATCCAGCTTAGAACATCAAATCTCTAACATTACAAAAAACAAACCAAGCAGAAAAACAACACATTTGTTACCCAGACAGGTGGACTGGATGTAATGCACTTATGAACTGGCCACAAGGCCCTTTTCAATCACATGACTTTGGTTCACTAATTAGCAATACAACAAATACATGGGACAGCAGAAATAGACAATACAATGTCAATGACTACACATGTTGCAAACAAAGATTATAGTAACATATACATTTGTTTACATTAAAGAATGACATTCCAAGCTTTTTGTGTCTTAATTTATTGCCATGAATGAAATGGAATGTTCAGTTATCTCACTGCTGGCAATAAAAGAACAAGCCAGTGTAGAACATTACCTATTATTGTTAGTGGTTTACACAATATAATTACATCAACAGCATTTATTCACTGTAAAGAGAGAGTCACAGTTTAATTTGTAAATCTTTCAGTGCTTGATGGTCTTAATTTCACATGTAGACTTTTCCAGCAGGCTGCCTCAGGTCTGCAAAATGATTTCTAGCCATCAGATATCCCAAAGAACTTTTATGTATGAAAGACTTTTCCATTATTTGACCTAAAGTCATTGTAGGTGTTTCCTGCCACTAGCTTTGAGGAAGTTTGTGGGGACACGTGCTGCTCAATTAGTCTGACCAAAAAGGTAGGCAGGACTTGGGTTGTTTATTTTCTGACTGAAAGCCAACTTGCCTTTTTGCAGACATGGATTCTACTGTCTAAAAAAGACGAAATGGCATACTTTACTATCAGCTGTCTGAAGTTATGTGGTGTACAAAGATAAGCTTAATAAGATAATGGGAAGGCCATACGCTAGCTTAGATGTGGGTATACTTTAGGCTAATGCCTTTCTTCCCTCAAGAGGCAGAAGTTTGACATTACATAACAAAATTTTAGGTGTTTAACCAATCTCACTAATTGTTTTCTCCATGTGAGGCAAAATGACGGGGTATGGTCAATGGTAAAGCCTAGCTGTTTGCATTCAAAGACCTACTTAACAGTTCCTCCCTCTGGTGATTTATTACGAGGTGGAAGATTGCAAAGATCACGATGGCTTACTTTTGGGAGATGAACGATTCGATTCTCAGCTGGGGCGTCTTCTGTGTGGAGTCTGCATGTCCTCCCTGCAGTCACGTGGGTTTCCTCCATGTGCTCCGATGTCCTCCCAGATTCCAAAGACATGCAGTAGGTGGATTGGACACTCTAAATTGGCCGCAGGAGCAAGGATGTGTCTGCAAGTGAGTGGTACTTGGCTCGAGTTGATTGTCACTGTTGAAGTGACACCCTTATCCCATGTGCAAAATGGGAAAAAAAGGGGTTGAGGATGGATAGATGGAATTGCAGATTCTGGGATAACCAATTCACCTGCAAAGTAAAATTGGTTGGAATCTTTCCCTGTAAACTGTTGGGTGTTAATTTATTATCTGTATATACTGTCAGGTTAAGGGAACATTATTAATAGAGAAACAGAACACAAGTCCAAGAATAGACCCTGAGGAAGTAGTGAGTTCACTTATGTCTGAAACAAAACTTCCAGAAATGTTCTTTTAGTAAACTAACTAGAAAACCATCTCATAACCAAACTTCACTGATGCTAAGTTGCTTAGGAGTAGCTCATGACTTACAATATCAAATGTTTGTGTAACATCAATTAAAAATTTCCAGTATGCACAGCCCACAATTCATATTGCAGTACATATTTCTGACTTTGTACAGAGATGTCTGGGTGGTGCAGCTATACCTAAAACCATGTAAAGCATCTGTTAAGTGTTCATAACTGCTGATATGTTCACTGATTTAGTCTTAGATTAGTTTCTGAAATATTTTGGCAAGTGAACATATCACGGAAACTCGTTTAAAATCCAAAGTGATTTAGCATTGGGGAATTAGACAAATTGCTTATATCGGTATGTTGAAACTTGAAAGGAAAATTACCAGAGGTGAGAGAGGTTGAAAATAGGAGTTAAAAGTTTTGAGATGCATAGTACAGTACTTTTTTAGAAAGGCAGGGTGAAGCTGGGCATATTTTTTCAGAAGCTTAGCAAATTATATTTTTTATGGGTGTACGAATAATAACAGGATCATTGGTTAACATGGTGAGTTTTGTGAGAAAGTCAGTTAAAATTGCTGGGTGACCCAGGAGAGTGCATTGTGCTGACCTTGTAATTGTCCTACTCATTTCCTAACCTGCAGGTATCTGAAGTGCAATTTTTCATTGTGGGTATTTGATTTTCATAAATTCCAAGCTGTATTTAGCTGCCTAAGCAATGCTTTTATTTCAGTGGTAAGCCAATAGCATCACTGTCCCTTAAGCCACATCACTGCAGTCTTAACTTTTTGGGCTGAAACTTAATCTCAGAATCAGTAGGGCAATCTGCCATCTAAGTAGTTTAGTGAAAAGACAGAACAGACCTAGCAAACTTTTCAAAAGATCAAAGATAAGCATATATCTCATGGGATTGCAATACTGATGCATCTACTAAACAAAAGTCCCTTAGAAGTAGCTAGGAAACTGTAGCATGGTAGAACCATGAACACGCCTGTTGTCTTATGGCTTTTACCCCCAAATCATTAAGTAAAACAGCAGACAAAGAACTGGGTATCTAAAGTTACTAATACAGTAGCAGCTATATTCGCATTTTCAGCTATACATTTATATATATATATATATATATATATATATATATATATATATATATATATATATACACATACATTATATATATATATATATATATATATATATATATATATACACATATATATATGTATAATCTTTCAAATTTCGAATTACCATATGATCGAATTGCACTTGAGTGAGACCAAAAACCCAAAGTCACAAATGTTTACATTACTGAATTACACATTGTCGAACACTCTGATAATTACTTATGCCCAACTCTTTAAGTAGTGTACTATCTCTTTAAAGATTTGTACTTTATACTTAAGAAAAATGGCGACTTTTCATTTAACGGTGGTGGAACTACCTAAAACTTGAGTACGACAACGTTATAAAAAAAAAACAAAGAAGAAGTGCTTCTTTAGAAGGCTGCATTGCTACTATTATCCATTTAGTTAGTATTATTTAAGCATTATTTTGCCATTCACAGTTTGAAATAGTGTTGCACAATATGTCTAGCTGTACTGCAGTTGAAATATGGAAAGCAATAGCTGAAGTCTTAAAAATGTAAGACAGTGGAATCAGTCTATTCGAGTTTAGAAAGCGTTTCTTGCTCTCTAAGTTCGTAATTTGCATGGGTATGAAGACTACATTTATTCTGTTTGCAAGAGTCACATCTATACTTCAATGGGAATACTTCAGTGGGTGATACTTTATGTGCGTACCCCACCAGCCAGTTTCCTCAATGTACTGCGATCTCGGAGTTGGTATATTTAATTTGCAGTGAGTGTGGGAGGTGCAGGGAACATAAAACATAATTCCTTTGGGTCGTGGGCGTGTGGTGAATCTACCTTTCCATTTTCAATCTTCTGACATTCGGCATTTAGAAGTTTCAGTGTTTTGTGCATTCAGGGTTTTTGGTCTCGATCAAGTGCAATTCGATCATATGGTAATTCGAAGTCTGAAAGTAGATCCGTGTATATTCATGTATGAATGTGTATATGTATGTATCTATATCTGGATTCACTTCAGAAGCTTGAAAGCCCAAAATCTTGAATTTCAAAAGACTGAGACCAAAACTTTAAAAGTTCAAAAGACCGAAAACTCAAAATACTGAATCTCAGAATACTGAAAACACACAGGATACCAACACTTACTATATTCCAAATATATGAAAGACAGCACAAACCAGTTAAAGCATAAAAATAGCAGATCAAAGAGCAAAGGCTAATGCAGTATACTGTTAAGCGCTTTTCATTTACTAGAATAGTAAACTTCTTCAGGGTCTGAAAAGCGCTTAACAGTACACTGCATCAGCCTTTGTTCTTTGATCTGCTATTTTTATGTTTTAATTTACTAAATTTCAGCAGAAGTACATGCAATAACAAACGCAAGACAAACCATATTACTTTTCTCCAAGTACAAGCAGGGGCAAAGCCCCCCTGCACCCCACACCCCCTGCTACTTATATCAACTCAGAGATCTCACTTCACTACACTAACATGAGTTATGTTGTAGTATAGCAAGTTAGAAAGGAACATGACTAAGGTTACAACAGGCAGTCATGAAACAAGTAATGGTATGTTTGCCATTTTGCTCTGTGGAGTGCGATCTCAGAGTTGATATATTTAAGTAGCAGGGGGGGCTTGCCCCCCTGTTTATACTTGGAGAAGTGGTAAATGGTTTACCTTTTATTTATTTCTCTATTTAGTTGGGATGGAATATAGTGAATGTTGGTATCCTGTGTGTTTTCAGTATTCTGAGATTCAGTATTTTGAGTTTTCAATCTTTTGAACTTTCAAGATTTTGTTCTCAGTCTTTTGAAATTCAAGATTTTGGGCTTTCAAGCTTCTGAAGTGAATCCCTATATACATATTTATGGTATATATTTATATCTGTCTATCAATATATGTCTACACACACACACACACACACACACACACACACACACACATTTTATTTTTTTATTTATTCAACATTTGTTTATCGGAGAAGTCCGACTGGGCTAGTTGCCCATTTTCAGTGGAGGCCCGGGGAGAAAAGCTCCACATAAAGCTTCACATACATACACACCAGTAAACAGTACAACAGCACAAAATTATGCAGATCAAGATAAAGCAGACTACACAATGGAATACAATACAATAATGTTTGTCAGGTAACATACGCCAATTTTTGTTAAAAAAGTATATACATTAGAACAGAAGGTGGAAAGAGAGAGTTTGATGTGGGCTGAGGTGAGGAAATGACAAGTAGGTTCAGCCAGGTGAGGAGGAAGAGCATAACGAGTCATTTAGATGGATCTTTAGCAGGTTTTTGAACTGTGCTGGGTTGTTGGTGTTTAGAATGAGTTCCATGTTTTAGAGACGCGATTTGAGTAGAGAGATCTCCAAATCTGTTGGTAGATTCTGTAACTTTTAAAAGTAGTTTGTCGAGAGATCTTAGGATCCTATTGTTGAGGTGGATTTGAATTAGGTTATGTATGGCTGGACATTTGTCAGGCTAGTATACTATAGAGTGGGTTAAGCTTTGTTGGTTTAAGGCTAAGAGGTCAGGTAGTTCTAGAGTGTGGCAGTACTGGGTTCTGTGGGGTAGGATGGCAGCAAATCTGGCTATCTTGTGGTAGCATGTTTCAAGTTTGCTTAAGCCAGCTTTCCTTAGGTTTGTTAGTATAGGGGAGGCACAGAATAGGGTGACTAGTAGGTGGGTCCTAGTGACTGTTCATCCGAAGAGTTGATTAGATAAACCTTAATGATGTAAAGAGAACCTAATTTAATGTGGGCCTTTTTAACTGCAAGTGATATGTACTTGTCAAATTTTAAATTACTATCAATAGTGACACCTAGTAGCTTAATTTCAGAAATTGGTTCAATTAGTGTGTGGCTGGATGAGGTAATTTTAAAGTCCTGGTTGAGGTTGCTTGCTTTGTGACTGTTGTGAAACAGCATTAGCTTGGTTTTCTTGGAGTTTAAGATGAAATGATATTTATTTAGGAAAGATTCAATGCCCATAAAGGATCTTTGGGTAACGTCTAGTGGCTGCAGCAAGGAGCAGATAACAGTGGAGTTGTCTGTATATTGTACGATGGTAACAAGATCAGTTGCAGTGTGGAGGTTATTGATGAGGTCTGAGAAGAGCAGTGGACCAAGTACGGAGTCTTGTGGAACACGCACTGTTGCAGGAAACAGAGAAGAGAGATCGTTTTGCCACTTGACAGCTTGTTGATCTGAAAAGTAATTCTGGAACCATGCAAGGGTATTTTTATATCTGTCAAGGGATGCCTGCTCTTGTAGGAGCCGTTTGTGGGACACTGAGTCTAATGCCTTTGACATATCTAGGAATATCAAGGAGACCACTTGGCCATATTTTCTTTAGCTGATTTACTGTATTGGTGAAGTGTAGCAGGGCAGGTGTGGTACTGTGGCCTGGCCGAAATCCGTGTTGTGAGTTGGCACGGAGCTTCTTAGTTGACAGATGGTCCATTTGCTCTGGGTAGATGCATTTTTCTAAAATTTTTAAAGAGGGGATAGTATGGATTTTGGTCTAAAGTTGGCAAGTTCTAATGAAAAGCCCCCTTTATGGACAGGGATTATGTATGAGATGTGTGTATATCTATATATAGACATACACATATAGTGTACTTGAAAAATCATTTGTATTCCTGATGTAACTTAACAGCCTTTAAAAGTAGAAGTGTTTATTGTAAATGAGCAGAAAAAGGTATGGTTATCCATCTACTGCCCGATACATGTGTGGACTGCACAGGTATCTTATCTATCTTAGAAGTCCATTCAATACTGGAACAGGATTAGTGACATTTCCATAGATTTAGATAATTATACATAAATCATGTGCCTGAAATGAGAGGTAGCGACAAAAATAAGGTGTGTGTGTTATAAGAATGCCAAAAGTGTGTTGAACCTTATTTCTCTGAAAATTTTAAAATTCTACTTATGCCTTTTCACACTGTTCACAGTACATTATGAAACATATAACAGGAGAACATAACAAGTTAGGGACATCAAAATGCAGATCTAGCCTGTGCATTGTTCCTTACTGGAAATTAAAAAGTTTATAGGTGAGAAACAATTTTTTCTATATAAAAGATTCCAGATTAGAGTTTTAAGTCTAAGAATTAACATTACAAGTAAAAAAAAAGGTATGACACCAGGTCATAACAGTCTATTCTCCAAAATGCCTAACACTGGTATTCATTTTACATATCCAATAACTGAAAATGTAGTGTTTTGCCAAATGCAATACTGAAAATATAGTACATTTAGAGACCTGTACAGTATGTCACAGTTTTTATGCTGGTGAGAAAAACAAAGTTAAAGGAAAAAACACACACACACACCCACCCACCATCTCTCTCTCTCTTATATATATATATATATATATATATATATATATATGTACACACACACACACACACACACACATATACATACACACACACATATAGATATTTATACATGGACCCCTATAAGTTGTTCGAGTTTTCAGAAACTCGAAATTCATATCAGCGAGACAATATGATAGAATGGAAGTTTTTGAGTGGAGTACGTGGTACAGTGAGGATCGGGATATTTACAGTTTTCTTCAATGTGGTGCGATCTCAGAGTTGGTATATATAATTTGCAAAGGGCGTGGGAGGCATGGGGGGCTCGCCCCCTGCAAAAAAGTAAAAATAAAATAGATCTGAGGGTTTTTTTTGTTTTTTAATGTTAGAATTTTCAGAAATTCAATCATGTTGTCTTACTGATATGAATTTAGTTACTGAAAACTCGATTGACATACATCCACACACAAATATATATATATATATACACACACATATATGTATATATATATATATATATATATATATATATATATATATATATATATATACACACACACACACACACATATATAGAGAGATTAGACATACATACATATATACACACAGACACACACATATATATATATATATATATACATATATATATATATATATATATATATATATATATATATATATATATATATCCACATGGGTTTTTACTGACGCTTCACCAAGACAGGTCTATAATATGGGCAGTGAACATCTTGGGTATTTGTAATAATTTGAGAGGGGGTTACATTTTGTAAACAAATATTGCTGAATACAAGTCGCTCTAAAACATGGCTTAATGTTGGTGGAAGACTGAAAAATATTTTGAAGAAAAAAATCTTTGTAAAATATCTTCTTATGACTTTTTTACCTTTAACTGAGTTTTAATTAGGGCTGCATTTTAATTTATGTCATGTGATTACTATATACGTGTGTGTGTGTGTATATATATATATATATATATATATATATATATATATATATATAAAAACATAATTTTGTCTTTTTTTAATAATGTTGTGCACTGAGAAAGAGCTAGTTTGACAGCTTTGCTCTTCGCTGCCAACTAGTTATATTAATAACTGTTGTGGTGATTTGAAGACCCCATTTTATTATTTTAATGATTTTATTTTATTTTATTTTTATTGTTTTATTAGGGCATCAATTCAGATACTTTGATGACATTTTGCTTTGTTAAAGATCAGGACCAATCAATCATGGCTGATGGCCCAAGTAGGGGGAAAAATCAGTGCTGATCCCAAGGATTCAAATGAGTTCATTAGTTCTAATGAAGGAATCAATGCAGGTTCAAACACCTCCAAAACACCAGACACAATGAAACAGGATCTGGGGAAATAGAATTTGCAGGAAAGAGTTCTCTTAGCACCGTAGAAACACAGGACCAGAAATCTGTGCTCTCTTTCTAGTACACTTATTTTCTCCCAGGCAATGCGAGGAAAGGGACTTGTAAAGAGGTATGAAGGTAGTTTTAACTCCAAGTAACAAGACAACTCTTTTCCAGATAAAAAGTTGCTCACCTTTTTCCAAGCAGAATTATCAGGAACTATATAATCCTTAAATTTGGGAAATCTCAATAGTTACTATCTGATTCTGAGAGGTCAATGGTAAAATCATGGGGGAAAAGACACCTCAACTTTGGGAAATTTGGCCATAGTAGGGGAGGCCCTGACTGACTCCTTAGGATCTCACCTTCCTCATGCTCTCTCTTTCTTTTTCTTTCCCTGTACTTGGCTCTAGCGGTATCAAAAGGTCAGTCCTTTCAAAAATATTTTTTTTGTTTTCTACTTTAAGGTATACAACCCATATTTTTCACAAATATCACATTTAGCCTGCAGGTGATTCACTCCCAGGCACACTATACAAACGGACAGAGTGTCCTGAAAGGGAATTCTGTGTCCACACTTAGACGTGTGCATTTTCTGAAGCCTAAGGCCTTATCAGTAGTCAAATACCAAGTCAAAATTACTAAATAAATACATTACTAAAAAATCATTCCCAATGATACAAAAATAGGAAAAAGGTTACGACTTGAATTCAAGAATCTGAAAGAGAAATGCTTCACTTTTGAAGAACTAGTATCCAAATTGCTAAAAAAAAAAAGTGCATGAGTGAGCCTCTCACTGCAGCAACCAAACAAGTCACACAAGATCTGCTATGAAGGGGGAGGTGTGGTACACTATGGGATTTAGTGAAGAAGTTTTAGTACCTGGGACTGTGTTCAAATTGTGAGCAATCACTGCCTGTGTCAATCCGGCCCTCAGTATGAAGCAGATGGACTGGATTATATTAGAGTATATGTTGTGTCAGCAACAAAAGATTAAGCAGTGTGGCTGATGGGGAATAGGTTCAAGATACAGCTGTAAAGCGATAGGACTAGGGGGTCAAAGGATACAGTCTATCGGTGGACACCCTGGATTACAGCTCTCAATAAGTCTAGTGTGGACAGGGAGATGGGTTCACATACCAAGTTTGGGCTGCTTATAAAGGAATAGCCTTTTTCATTAGAACAGGAATGCTGTGGGGTTTGGGAAGTGCCTGTGAAGTATTTCAGTTTGATACGACACCTCCAGGTTAATGCTATCTGATATTGCCTGTTCATATTTACATTAATAACTGCAAAGCCACATTACATACAGTTTACTAAAAGATTCTGTCACAGCATCTTCTTCTTTCGGCTTTTCCCAGTTAGGGGATGCCACAGTGGATCATCTGTCCGCTCATAATTGGCAGTGGAGTTTTACAGTGTCGAGTTGCCAGCCTGGCTCCCAACCTTCCACAGAACGCGCACACACACACACACACACACACACACACACACACACACACACACACACACACACACACACACACACACACACACACTCACACCTAGGGCCAATTTAGTGTGTCCAATCCACCTACTGCATGTCTTTGGGATGTGGGAGGAAACCGGAGCACCCGGAGGAAACCCACGCTATCACATGGAGGACATGCAGACTCCGCAAAGAAGGCACCCCAGCCGAGAATCAAACAGGAGAACCTCTTGTTGTGAGGTGGCAACGCTAACCGCTGCACCACCGTGGCCGCATACATAACGGAAAACAACTGTACTGATAAGTAACCTCTGTCTAGTACAGCTACAGGGATATTTAGGTCTTGTTCATATGCTTAATTATATGTTATCATAATTTTAATATTTGCAGGGATATCTCAAAAAATATCCAAACACACAAACAGAACTGCTTAGTCGTATGTGAAAGCTCACAGACAGATAAAAAGAATTACTGCTGTTACTGTGTGTGCAACATACATGTTAAGAGGTATTCCAAGATGTTTACAAAACATAACAATTAAAATATACTGTTTACTGTGACCTATACAATCTAGTTTAAGACTTGGAATTTAATGAACACTACCACTGTAAACTTGAGTTTGCACTTAACATTTAGTTGTCAATAGTTCTCAAAAACACTCTACAGATTTGAACATCTATTTGTACTTTTGAGTTTATACTGTGATTTTCCAACTTACAGTGACAGGTAAAGGTATTTAGTGAAGTCCATGTGGCTGCTAATGATTATCTACAGATGTATTACTCATAAAAAGCCATAGAGGTAGCCAGGGTGCCTGTATACTGGACTTTTGAAGTTGGAAAGTACATGCTATACTTAACATACCAATACTCTTTGTAGTCATGCACCTGCCTAGAAATGGTAACTACAAACTGGTTCCTAGCCTTTTCAGTACTAAGAATACAAATAATGGTAAAATAAAACATGTTTTTGTCCTTCTCGCAGTACTGACACTGCTATACTTTCACACTGAAACAGCTTCTTGTTTTCTCAGTACTCCATCTTTCAAAAGCTTTTGACACAGTTTCACACTCATTACTCCTACTTCAACTTCCTATCTTCACTATGGAACACAAAGTGTAAAAAGGCAAGTTGCTTTTATCTGCCTTTGTTCTGTCCCTATTAGTATTCCCACAAGAATGTATTCGCTGTCCATGCCTCTTCAACATATTCATCGATGACCAGCCTACTGTACTACCCAATGCCACCCTTATCCAATACATACAGTGGATATAAAAAGTGTACACACCCCTGTTAAAATGCCAGGTTTTTGTGATATAAAAAAATGAGACCACAATAAATCATTTCAACATTTTCTCACTTTTAGTGTGACCTATAACCTGTACAATTCAAATGAAAAACAAACAAATCTGTTAGTGGAAAAATATAAAAAATGTTCAATAAGCTGGTTGCATAAGTGTGCACATCCTTAAACTAATACTTAGTTGAACGGAATGAACTTTGTTTCATGTGAATGGGTAGTTTGTTCAGCAGCGATATCCTCAGAGATGTACCTGTCCCTCCCACACCGAGTATTTTTGATGTCACTTGATTTCCCGATGTACAGTAAATCTATTAGTATTGGATTGGTGGAAGGCTCGTATGCCTAAGACAGGTAACCACTTAGTCTGCTGGATAGCGAGTATAGTGACACGGCTCTGAGTTAGTCCATGTAAGACATGTTTTCTAGGCCTTGTAATCTTTCAAGTAAGGTATCTATGTGGGCATTCAAGTTGCTGTATGTGTCTGTGCAGATACAAGTCAAAAAGGGCATATATTTAATACTGGCCCAATGAGGGCTGAGTAAAGGAGAACAATGCTATCCCTAGATCAAGACGTAATCCCTTTGTTTATAAGTTGTGCAATATAGGAGGACTTTCTTACAACAAAAGACACGTGTTCAGCAACGTGATCATCTTTACAAATACTAGCCAAGCAGCACCGGAGATTCTCCTTACACAAGCATTAATCAGAGTTTGTTTATACTTTTTTCACACGCAATTTCTGCATCCCACATGCCTTCTTTATAAAACTCTATGGTCTAGATTTCAAAAGACTTGCTCTCAGTGTAGATAACTTGCTCTCATAGGTATAAAGGAGAAGCACATTTGCTGATGATGATTCTGTGTTCTAAGACTGCTGTGGAAGATAAAATTTCATTCCATAGCTGAAAGCTTCTTTCCTCACTCCTCCATGTCTTTTAGGTGCTTCTTGACTTCATCACCAAACAAAATAGTGCCTGAGAATGAAGTCTTTAAAAAAACGTTGCTCTGCTATCTTCTCCAAAAACAAAATGCCAATGAAAGACACACCACTGCAATGTCAAACTAATTTTTCCAACTCTTGACAGTGCATTATACCTGATGCAGACAGCAGGGCTGATAATAAGAGGGCAAAACAAAATGGGCCATGACCGTTTAGCCCATCTGGCAACTCTTTCATCATTTAAATCATTTTGCTCAATAAGCTAAGTTGAAAATAGGTTGTGTAAGCAGGTGAACGCATTTGAACTTGCAAGGGAGAAGACATGAAAAGAACATGGGGCAGATGCAAGTGCATGCTTGCCAAATCTATCCAGAACTCTAGATTCTCCAT
>NC_056725.1:773479721-773577221 GCF_019279795.1 Protopterus annectens
CATCAAGAGGTTCTCCCGTTTGATTCTCGGCTGGGCTTGGGAGTGTCTTCTGTTTGGAGTGTGCATGTCCTCCCCACGGTTGAGTAGCATCGAAAGACATGCGTGCATAAATGGGCGTGCCTTCGTTGAAGGTTGGGCATCGAGCTGGCACCTTGACGTTTCGTAAAAATCTACTGCCAATCATTAGCGGACCTGAGTTCCGCTGTGGCAACCCCTTACCGGGAAAAAGGCAAAAGACTAACCTCAAGTATGAAATGAAAATACCCAAACTTTAATGCATTCAAATACAAACGTGATAAAATGTTACCCTACCTGAAGTAAACTTGAAAAAAAATATTAGTCTTATATGAACAATTCAGCTTAAAACAATCATTTTTTAAAGAAAATGTAAACTAGAAACCACCTGTCTTTAATGTGAAATCTCTTTTAATGGAACAGCCAAATCCCAAGTATCAGACACGCTGGTTACCAGTGATTATTCCCTGCACTATAGACTTTCAACACACAATTATTTCTGTTCTCTATACTAAATAATGACATTTTTGTCTTGGGCTTTTTTTAGCTTTCTTTAAGGTTTTCTCCATATTCTCATTTGTGTGCGTCTCTCTCTCTCTCTATACAGATATATATATATATATATATATATATATATATATATATAGTGAGAGAGACACAGATCGTATACAAATGTGTGCATGTGTATGCGTGAACATATGTACATGTCTTATGTCCTCTTTACAATGACATGCAGTGTTCATATACATGAAATTATTGTATTTTTATTATACAGTCAAATGCTATGTATACATCTTACTGTACACTCATTTCAAGTTATTACAATTGTCTTTTTGTAGATGCCTTATGACACAAATTATACCTTAAAAACTTCTACAGACAAATGTACTCAATTTGGTTAACACATGTAAAAATAAAATAAGATAAATATTTAATATCTGATAAACTGAGTCATCTAAATTCAAGGTCAAGGGACAACATGAACCTATTCTCTGCCAAAATATGTGAGATATGGTGAATCCATGACAAATTTACATCCAGACAATGTAGCGGTTTCATCTGTATCATCACATTCCTTGGTAATACTTCAAATCTTTCCTGCAATACTCTTCAAGCTAATTAATAATGTTCTAGGCCATTTCAGCACCTTCTTCTACCTCATTATTAATATTTGTGCCCCATTCCTTTGTGATAGTCATGCCTCCCATCCCTTACTGGACAGTTTATGCTCCCCAATTCCCAGCACTTGTGAAAACAGTAAGAGAGATGAATGCCATGGGTCACAGCAGTTATTCAGTAGGGAGTCCTTAGCATCCTGCCACTGACCAGAAATCATGTGCAATACTATCATACTTAGGAAAGTGAGGGTGCATAGTTATGCAGTTGTTTGCATGGCTCTAGTATTGTGCATTCCATGACAGGCTCAGAATTCTCAGAGTCCCATATATAGCAACTCCACTTCCAGCTTCCCCCCCGATGATGCACCTGTGGAAGGACTCTACTGTCCTCCCCCAATGATGCACCTGCGGAAGGACTCTACTGTCCCTCCCCGATGATGCACCTGCGGAAAGACTCAACTGCCCCCCCCCGATGATGCACCAGTGGAAGGACTCTACCAGCCACCTCCCATGATGCACCGGTGGAAGGACTCTACCAGCCGCCCCCCATGATGCACCAGTGGAAGGACTCTACCAGCCCCCCCCCCCAATGATGCACCGGTGGAAGGACTCTACCAGGCGCCCCACCCCCCCGATGATGCACCTGTGGAAGGACTCGACTGCCTACCCATGATGATGCACCTGTGGAAGGACGCTACTAGCCCCCCAATGACGCATCTGTGGAAAAGGACTCTACCAGCCCCCACTTTCTTCCCCTTGGGACAGGCACACCAGCACGGACTGCTTACTCCCATCCCTCCCCTCAGTTTCTCATTGCTCAAGCAAGAAAAATAACTGGGGTCATATGAGTAGTAGTCACAGCCAGAAACTCTACACTGCACAGTGACATGCTGATGCATCTGTGTTTCATTTTAAGGACAAACCCTTGTATTTACTCAGGGCTGCAACATGCCTCACATACTATTACATGAGCTGAAGCATGGAACCAGAGTACATCTCTGCTATCCACAGTGCACAGGTTTCAGTATTCCTGTGCTGTATGCATCCAAGAGAGACCCATTAACCCTGCAAAGATACACTGACATTACAACCTAAACACTGCACTTTCACAATTACTGCAAGAGATGATGTGATTCTGAAACCAAAACATGTATAAATGACTTCATGTATTGCTGTTATATGGAAAATCCCAGATGATATCTCCCATGATATCATGTGGAGGATATGACTACAGAAAATGCTAAGAATTAAGAGCAAAAACTTAATGGAGATATCTTATTTTACAGACTAAATCTAGGTTAATACTGCTTCTGAAATATACTGTTAAAGATTTCTTAGCTGAAGTCACAAGCCCTTTGATGGTACTGTTACAACTTTGTCATACTCCTAAGTGATAAGACAGTGCATCTGGACCAGGTGCCTTGAATGTGCAAAAAATATGAAATGTATTCTGTGGTAAAGAGTTTTCTGAGCAAGTGTGACAGTTCCAAAAATTATGAATTCAGGCTAAGACAGTAACACAATTTTCTGTTAGCTAAAAATACTTTTGCAGTAATTTCCTTCAAAAACTGTATTGTCATTGTCATGAGGTATAATCCCAGCTAATTATATACATTCCTAGATAGGCAAAATGCTGCTGACAGTGAAGGATCTCCTTGTTAATTATTTCTTGACTATAATGTAGTACACACGAAACTCACACTGGCCTTACAGCACTTATTTCTCAACTCAAAATAAACATTTTTTTACTTTTGTATCTCCCCTTCCTGAGCATAAAACATCTCTTCTCAGACCACAATACCTTCTGAACTCATTTTGTTACAATGAATACAACATCCGAATGGTAAGAATTAATGCTGCTATATTACTAGGTGTGGGTTACACTCTGTCAGTTTATCTCTGCATCACATCCGAATAAGTACACCAGAGTTGCATCCTAAAGGCTGGCTCAGGATTATGTTCAAGCCCAGTCCAGTGATTATGCACTTGCCCCTCATTACTTATGCAGATACAAACAGGATTTTTCTGGTCTCTCCTGACAGTCCTGCTGCAGTTAGGGTGGAGAACACCACCCGGAAGGCAAAAGTTACAGTACCACTGCTGGGTTTGTCAGCTGTCTCATCAACACTAGTTATAGTTTCTTGGAGAATGGGTGCAGAGGCATTATAGACTATGCAAGTATTGTGATTAGACAGTGACACTAGTTGTGCAATGACTCACCTTCTTTTGACTATTTCTTACTTTTGTAATTCAAAAAACATTCTCATTACAATAATTTCCCTACTTTTTGCAGTACTTACTCCAAAAATATAAGGCTGCGCAATCCAACTTATGTAACGACTACAGCAGTAAAGCCACAATTTAAAGTGAAGTACAGCTGCACATTTTTCAGGGGAATGTCGCATTTCCAATACAACATTCCACTCATGTCTTACTTCAGCTACACAGTGAAAAGTATCCCTGATGTAGCTCCTTGTAGGGTAATTGGCCACCTTTAGGCATAGATAAACTACTTGTCACCCAAGGAAACATTCAGTTAGGGGAATTCTTTCAAATTATTTAAGCAAAGAAATGCTGTTGATGCTATACCTCTGTTCATATCAGCCTCTGCTGAATAATCCTTTTGTTTGTAAGCTTTCTCCTCTCTCTCATTCCCGATCTAGACAACGAGCCTCAAAGGCTCTCACGTCAATGTCCAGATCAATGATGAGATGGGCAAGAAGAAGAAAGCCTGCAATTTTTGAATGGTAAAGTGGATGTAATGGCTGTAGTAGAAACACTTAGGGGGACCTCCATAAGCAGCAGTGGCACCGTGACTGTCTGCAAGGGAATGCCGTGTTAAGGGTGCAGTTCATTCTGGACAGTATGGATTGCAGCAGAAAAGTCTGCCCACTCCTGGTTTATACCAGGATTCTGATATAGGCTAGGTAGAGAGCTCTATTCTCAGCCTGTGCCCTGTGCCTCGCCTTGTCTAAAATTATCCTGCTCAGAAGTGTACACAGAAGACTGCAACAGATCAGGTGGTGTCTGGGGACAGTGTGGTCATTATTTAACTCTCCTCACAATCAGTTCTCAGAGGTGTACATTTACGGTTGCCACCATTTATGAGCAATACGCTATAATATAGTTCTATGACCATTATTTTTTTCTCTGTTCTCGCATCAAACATCAGAGATGCATAAAGTATGGTAATCTTCTTGGGGTTGTGGTAAGGAAGAATGTTGTGTATACTTACCTGACAGCAAAAAGTTGAAATATACTAATCTGTCCATTTGTCTTTCATTTTGGTCTCAATGTAACAGTAGAGGAGTACACAAAGAGCCTGTCTTTTGGAAGCAAGCGTGAGGAGGCATACTAAGGTAAGTATGACAGCAACAATGTGAAATATAGATCTGGAGTAATTTATTGTTCATTTTCATCCCAATCTTGCCCCATGTGTATAGAAGGTGACTTTTGTTTTTTTTTTTTTTTTGGGGGGGGGCTATTCCCATATATGATTTATGGATATTCAGTATGTATTTCTCTTCTCAGATTAACTGGGCTACTATTTTGTCAGTTCTGGACATGAAGCCTTTGACGCAACTTATTTTTCCCCTGAAAGGAAAAAAGTAAGAATTTCTTTCCTTACTGATTATTTTATTAAGGCAATCATTTGATTAAAACTTTGGGTGGGGAAAAGCTCTAAAGTGCATTTCAAGAGGTCCCACTACCTTAACATAATTATTTTTCTACAATTATTACTTTTCTGCCCTGACCTGTTAGGGTGTTCTACAAGGACGAAGGAAAAAGCTGAACATCAAGACATGACGTAAAAAAATAAATAAAAATAAAAAAAAGAAAGAAAACAGGAGTCAGTGTGGGTCACTAGGATTAGGGAAAACTGGCGGGCACTACAGTAGTGAGGGAAGGATATGAAGTCCTATGCCCAGGGCTCTATTACACCTACGGTTGAAATTAACCCTATGTAGGGTGCATCCTCAGTAGTCTCCAGTTACTACATAAAATATAGGCAGGACTGCTGTACTTTACTGTTTAGTAAAGAAACATAGTGACCCACTTACACTGTTAGAAGAGATCAATACGGACTGTTGAACATCCAAAACTGACGCATTCTGCAATACAGAACAAAAATATAAAGGAACTAAAAAAAGGGGGACTTCAGAATGGAGATTTTCTTTACTGAACATCTTGGTTGTGTCTTGGGCATGTAATCCTCTGGGCTAAAAAGAATGCTTTAGGAATGAGGATTAAGACAATGTCAGAAAAAATATTTAATAAACTGCATAGCAAAGGCATTCGTTAAATTTTCTCCAGTACTGCAAGAGAAAGTTCGCACAAATGTCATGGAGAACTTTGGTCAGGGATATCATCAGAATTAGTGAATTAGAATTACAATCCTGGTAATCAGACTCCAGGGTAAAGATAAAGGGCAGTACTCAATCTCAGGATACGCCCCACAGTAGATGAGGAAGAGACTGCATTCAGGCAGCAGTCGTAGTGCCTACTAAGTAAGAGCTGCAGTTGATAATGAGGGACCTGAATGTTCATTTCAGGAAAGTTAGAACAGTTACCTCTCCTTTCTTCCTGTTGGCCCAACCGTGTGGACCCAGGCAGTCCTTCTATTCTGTTCTATCATTCAAGGCTTTTTTTGTGGCAAATGGCTTGATGGTGGCCACACACTCCTCACCAAGACAATCATAAAATCACATAGAAGAGTGGTCAGCATGTAATTCAAGTAGCCTTCATCCTTGTAAGGAAAAGGCACTGGGTAGAATAAGAGTGCAAAGTCATCCCCAGTGAAACAGCTGGCCCATAGCATAAACCACCGGTGACCCAAACAGCTGCAAGTAGTGGTCACAGATGGCTCTAAGGTCAACAGAGCCTAGGCTGAAACCTGGATGTTGACTGAAGCAAAAGTACAAAAGTACAAGAGTTCAAAGCAATACACTGGGCTCCAACACCTCCAAAAGAGGAGGAAATAGGTCGAGTTGAAGAATGGTAACAACTCAAAACAGCATGTACAAAGTGCACAATACATTTCATAAGGGAATATTAATTTATCAAGCCTATGGGTAACATTAACAGTACAATAGCAGAGCAGGAAAATAGAGATGTGTGAGCACTCATCAAAAATATGACAATAAGTGCACACCAGATCAGCTGACCTGCTAACAAAACTTCTGCAGTGTGCAGCAGTTGGAATTTTTTCTTCTTCTGCTGTAACAGAGTTGACAAAATTTCTTTTGTCCTTGAACTTGGGCTTCTCTTAACTAATTTATATTGGTCAAACAACCTAAAATTAGGAGTTTTATTTAGATACAGCAATATATGAATTCTATGTTACACAGGCTATACATGAAGGCATGAAAAGGTTAGACTTTATAACTTAATCTAAGACACTACCTAATACAGGGCATCATGCTAGATACTTAAAATACAGTGAGGTAATCCTTTTAATGGTCTAAAGGTTATCACAAGTTTTTCAATTTTTACAGCCCAAATTATCATCTAAAGTGGTTCTTGTCAAATATATTCACTATTACTTGGCAGTTCTCTCTGTTTTGCACAGTGCTTACTTCCAGAACAAACATTTTCAATATCTGGAATCCTTTTATTGACATTCCTTCCAGTTTTATTGTTAAGACATGTACTTTAATAGAGGTTTACTTGACAGATACACACTATGTTCACAGAAAAGACTAGCGCACATCAACATCCCCCCTCAAAAGTGTTTATCAAAACAAATGTAGACAATACTTCAGTAGCAAATACATTAGACCTATAAACCTGTTATGCTAAATAACATATTGTTTCACTGTCTTATTTTTCCAGTAATCAGGTAAACCCACTTTAGCTGCTGTCTTACAAAAGCAAATATGAAATACCACTTTCCATTCCATTCCATTAGTAACTTCTCATTTTTCTTTTGATAATACACTTATTGCCATTCATTTTCTTGTTTCACTCTGAAGAAGAATGGATACTAAACCTACAAAATACTTCAATATAAATGTGCCTTAACATAAATGTAAAACTTGTCTTCTGCGGGTTTAGAAAAATGTCACACTGAAAGTACACATCTAGAAGGCGTCTAGTTACAATCAGATATTAATACTTTACCTTTCTGAAAATGTACCAAGTATCAATGCAATTTAACATCCTTAGCAAGAGGGAAGGTTTCGATAGTCTCCCTTGTCCCCTTTTGTGATACTTACTACTCCTTAAAGGAAGTCAAGTTTTGATAGTCCTATAAAGTGATTAAACACCTGTTTTAACTTACCTGCTGTATTAAGTTTAAATTACACTAGTCTGAAGGATGCCAGTTTAAAACTGCTTTCTATGTCTTGACTATGCACACTTTCTCATAATATGGATACATTTTTCTCAGGAAATATTTATAAAATATTTTGTTTTTCTGCTAAGCTCGGCAGGTACTCCCATCTTACAGTAAACAAGACTTGCACTATTTCTCAGCTTTTGCATTTTGCACAGAATTTCATTAACTAATACGGACACTTTAATATAACTATTTAAATGCTGGTAAAAACAGTTACCCATTGTTTTTATGAGATTAGTTTAGATGCTACTAGATTTAGACATAACTTATCATGATACTTATTGCACATTTTCTTTGTTTTCAGTAAAGGCTCTTAAAATGATGATGATGATTTTACCCAAAAGAAGCTTTATAAGTGTGCCTGTTCCTTAGAATTTCTCATCTGTCTTTCTGTGGCCATAATTTCATTTTTAGATGTCCTTCACCTGGTCTATTTTGTCAGAATTGTTTTCTTGTGGTTCAAAAGAAGGTTGTGGGCTGTTGTGTGGATTTCCTGTGCAATTTTCTTTCTGCCATATACATTCTACTCACGTAAATATAAAGCATTACAGGAGCTTTCTTACAGACACTGTTAGTGGAGACAAGACGTTACACAGCACTCATGTTATAACATGAAGGTGTATGATTTTACAGACTAAGTTAAGATACTGCTTTCGGACAGACATGAATTCCATCTACTCAAATATATACTCTTCTGCACTCTCCATATTGTGCAATCACCCTTAATCACAGCACAGTGTGCCCCACCCTGCCTCACATGGTGTAAGTGCAGATTATCATTATCTGTCTGATCTACTCAATACCTGCCAAGCACCAGAGTCTTCCACAAAATGTTGCTATACATTGCCTATGTTACTGTGTCACTTCTGACTCCTATATTATTCTACTGTATATTGTTAAATGCTGTTACTAACTCTCTAAATAGTATCTTAATTATGTACATTTTTTGGAGAATTTCTCCCCGGGCCTCCACTGAAAATGGGCTCATTTCAGCCCAGTGAACTTTCCTGGTTAACAAAAGCAAATAAATAAAGGTAGTTACAATGACATAATCCATCTGATGGTCTAAACTGTATTCGTAAACTCAGTTTTTATAAGTTCACTTTCATAAAATCCAAAGTAACACCTTATATGGCTCTTGTCACATCTTACTAGGCAGGTCTCGCTTTCTCTTGTCACATGCATCTCTCTCTCTTTTCTAGTGTACCCGTTTAGCACATTTTCATAACTTGCAGTCCTTTAATTAAAAGTCTCTACAGCTGCACTGTGAATCATGTTTAGTGTTAGCCTTTCTCCTAACTACAGTAAATTTATTTAAACTTAAATGGTCTACTTAGAGAGACAGATCTGCATTATATGCTCACAGAAAAAACAAACTTCATCAATACTTCAACACCCATGTGCCTCCTGTTAATATACATCATAACATTACATATCAGCCTACCACATCAGTAACAGTTTCCTTAGATTGACCTTTGTCCAGTGAGTAATCAAAACCTTTAACAAACAAAAGAATAAAAAAAAAAAGAAAAAGTAAAAAAAAAAGATAACTGTCTGACAAAATAAAATTCATCCATGACCACAGTCAGGGAGGTCACCCAGACAGAAGACAGTAGGAGAGTAATAAGCACCCAAAATGGAGAATTTCTAAAGGCTCAGATAATATGGGGAAGTATAGACCTGCGGCATCTATCTTCAGAAGTCTTTTGTGGTAACTGCTGGGGAGAATTACAAGCAGTGAAAATTAAACCTCTCAGGAGGCAAGAGCCAGAGGAAGGAATGATGGCAAAGGTTCAAAAAGGCACAGTCCTAAAGGTTCAAAGAGCGAAAAGAGGCCTGACTTTTGGAATTACGGAATAAGTGGCAGTGGTTGTTAAATTTGTTAAGAGATGAATGGCATAAATCCTCCCCAAGTTAAAATCCCTTCAGCATAAGGAAGGCCAATAAAAAACATCACTGAGTGTAAAAATGTACCCTCAACCAAATGTGGACGTATGTCAGTAAATTTCCTTTTCCAAGAGGTGTAGTGATGTTGGAAACGATTATAATAAGAAAAGGGTACAGCAGGCAAAGCCACATTGCATGGTAGCTGTGGAGGGACATTTCTCCCTACTTAAGCACTGAACATTGGACCCAGTTTTTTAATTCAGGTGGAATTCAAACTTCTGACATATGCAATTGAAGTAAGAATTCTCATCCTTAATGGACACAGACTTGAAACAGTAACAGAAGCAGCTGCACCTCTGGTGCAGTGACTTCTAGCTGTTCACCAAGGGGTGCTAGTTGACAACCGACAAAAAGAATACTATTAGCAACCCACATAGAAACGTTTTGTTTAGTTACAACCAGGTACTCCTCACATGAAGCAAAGACAGACAGATTGTCATCCTTCGTGAGCCTCATGCTCTCTTTTCAGGTAAAACGTAAGCTAACTATGCACATTAGTGGAAAGACTGGTTGACTGCTACACCCCCCTACACACACACACACACACACACACACACACACACACACACACACACACACACACACACACACACACAGAAAGAAAACAGGAGAGTTAATGAACTAATTTATACAAAGCTTCAAAGGCTCCAAACTTCTGGAAGGGAATGTAGGTTGGTCCGAAGAACCATCAGATAGTTGATGAAAAAGCCAACTAGGCCAATTCAATACAAAGCCAGAACCACTAGGATTATAAAGATGAAAGTAATGATCACCTCAAAACAATCATATAAGAAATGAGCTTTAAATCTGATGCTGAACCTTCTGATCCTAAAGGATAATTATCATAAAGTTCATATTCCGAAAGGGAGAAGAGTTCCTCAAGAATAGATCAAGATACATAATCTTTAAGAACTGCTTTGCTTGTGTTAAAGTTACAGTCCTGAAATACACTAAAAAATTAAGCACTGAGAGAGAGGGGGGACAGAGAGAGAGAGCATGCATCCACGCCACAGAATAAATGAGGCCAAAGTACAACAGGTGGCTCAAATAGTTAAGAATCAAGCTTCATGTGGATAGGGCTATGCCTTTGTCCAGATGAAGACCTTCCTGTTCTTAGCAGAATAGGTCTGTCTACTAGAAGGCATTCCTGGCAGCTTCCATCAATTCTAAGTTCTTTAATAGTAAATCCAACAGGATCAAACATCTAGGTGAGCAACCACTATCTTAAGTACTGTCTGCTGTTGCCCAAGACTGTGAGACTTCTTTGGGCTTTACCAGAGTAGTCCCTTATAATGCCATGAATGTGATGACCTGAATGAGACATTTTCAGACTTGTAACAGGCAAAAAGAAGAACTTCAGCCTTTGCTGACTCTGATGATTAGGCACTAAATCAGATACAAATACATAATGGTGTAGAGGAATTATCCCTAAAATGAGAAAGTGTCCCAGTAATCCAAGTCATGCTTCAGCTGCAGCTGACAATTTCCTAAGATATCCACTCCCAGTGGAATAGGAATAAATAGCTCAAACTCAGCTTACCCTTTACCACACCATTTTTTCATGAGGCACTTCAAAACAGCCCAAGATGACAGCATCATTCTAAATTATCTTACTCTCACCATTGACTATTTTTCAAATTTAGTTCTGTGATGTCACCAAGTCAAAGTCAATGCCAGGCAGTAAGAGGAGTGGCAATCACAGCACGATTTTCATCAATGGTCACCCCCTTACACCTTTACCATTTTTCTTGAACATTATCGATTACTCCTTACCTTTACCATTTTTCTTGAACATTATCGATCGCCCCTTACATTTATCATTTTTCTTGAAGCAGAGCTGCATGTGAAGCAGACTATCAACACAATCTAGTCAGCTGAGTCACTTCATTCTAGGGAGAATTTATAGTGTGTTGTATGTGAATTTTAAAAGGGAAGAGAAAGCATTAAGTCAACAATGGAGGAGAAAACTAGAGATACAAATCTATGGCAAGCAGCGGGAGTAAATACGTAAGCCAAGTTATGACACCATCTTAAGAAGCTTTAGAATTTTTGACCAGAAATATTTTCACAAATTTTTATACCTGTAATAAGCTGAGCAGGACTGTTTCCTACTGTCAACAAAAATGTTCAGAAACAGTGAAGACAATATGGGCTCCTGAAGCCACATCATCTGGTTTGTTCAACAGTGAAGGCTTTTAAAATAGCATTATAGGGCTTGATATTTGAGCACATAAATAACATTAAAGAAAGAAGTGTCTCTGCTTGGCTGTATTGGGAGGAGTCCATCTCCAGAAATAAACTCTGCTAGGGCTTTTAGTATTATAGGTTCATAGGTTCATACTAGGCTATCTGCCCGAGGGCATTTATAAGCCTAGCCCATAGTTTTGTGGCTTACGCCACCCCTTTAGTTTGGAGAAACTATGCCCATTATTTTGCTGTGCCTCTGTCGAGCAGTGACACTGAGGTAACCCCTGGGGTGTATCTGCGATCTCCCATCCATTGGTCAAGATTCCTCTTGAACAAGGCTAGCGAGGTGCTCTGCCTCACATAAACCGGGATTTTGTTCCACAGCATAGGGAGTCTTTGGGTGATGAATCTATCCCTCCAGCACGTCCTATTAATAACCGTGTCGAGGTTTAAGTCTTCCGCCCTTGTGGCTCTGAGGGATCTAGATTTTTTGAGATGAAGCATGTTCATCAAATCTGGGTTTGACATGGCCTTGTATGTCAGGCATAGGTCACCTCTGAGCAAGCGGTAAGCAACTGAATATAACTGGAGTTCTTTCAGTCGGGCAGCATAAGACAGATTTTTGAGACCCTTTATCCTTTTGGTGAGGAACTTTTGTGGCCTCTCCAGCTGCTGCAAGTGTCGGGTCAGATACATTCCGAATGGGGCATTGTACTCGATCATTGGTCTGATGAGTGATGAGTATAGGGAGACTATGACTTCCCTTGATCTAGATGTGAATCCCTTCATAAGGTGGGCAATGTAGAAGGTCTTCCTAACTACTTTAGCAATATGAGTGTCGAATGAAAGGCTACTGTCAACCTGGGTTCCCAGGTCCCTAATAACTTCTTCTGTGTTCAGGGGATTGCCACCTATAAGGTAGCTAGGGGTAACCTTATTTTTCCCGAAGGGTATGACTATGCATTTCTTGGCATTTAACTTTAGGCCATGGCTCTGGCACCAGTTATCCGTTTCTGTGAGACCCTTCTAAAGGATATCTGTGTCGGATGTGTTTTCAACTACAGCGCCCAGTTTGCAGTCATCTGCAAACTTTTGTCAGCCATAACCCTCCTGTGTTTGCTTGTACTTCAGAAAAGTAGATGCCAAACAAGAGTGGGCCCAGGACTGAGCCCTGTGGGACACCACTTGTGACAGGCTTTGAGTCTGACATGGCGCCAGCAACTCTGACCCTGTGGGTTCTGTCACTCAGCCAGTTTGCAACCCATCTTGTAATGTATGGGTTTACATTTAAGTTGATGAGTTTTTCAATGATACCCGAGTGAGAGGTAGTAAAGTCATTAGCAACTAAGAAAACAACTACAAGGTGATAGAAGCTCAAAGTGACCCCCTCCCCAGGCTTAATGAGATTCTAGAAATACTAAATGAAATAAAAACTTGGGAATTTAGAATTGTATTAGATAAAGGGATGAACAATTTCTGAAACAAATGGTAACACTGGGATCTTAATGTACTTACAAAAACTAGTCCTAATAAAGTGGATAACTGTGAAAGATGACGAGAGAGATATTAATCTACTTATACATACCATGCATTTACGGGAGTTAAGTTTGCACGCCTGCAGCATTACAATGTGTCAAGATTAAAGAGCAAAACAGAAATTTCAAAGGTAGTAAAGTCATATGTAATAAAGTTTAATATAACACCAGTGATGGGCTGAATCTTTTTGTAGCAGCTAAACTTCTGAATGTAGGTAGTGAGGTAATAAGAGGCCAGCCACTGGTGAAGTAAAAGTATGTGCACATGGCACAAGGATTGCACTGACTGTATGATTTGTTGTTGTGGTTCATTAATAAAGATATTTATTTTCCAGAAAAAAAAACTCCAAATGTAGCCATGTTTGAAGATACAACAAAGCATCTATCAGCTGTTTCTGTCACTAGTTCAAATTGCAAATTCTTAATAAATATGTAAAATACAGATACATGCACCTAAATTTGGAAATGGCAAGACACTGATCCTTCCTGTTGCACTTCAATATATTTATACAAAATGAGCAAAAACAGAATCCAGGAGCACTAAAGATATTAGACAGGAGTTTCAACCAAGTGTTTCAATGTCACTAGGCATAATGCCTGGTACAATATAATATATGTTTAAGGAAGTGATGTCTCCATTAAGTGGCTGGTAATCAGAATAATTAAACTTTTTTTATTAAATGGTTTTATTAAATGGTTATACTGAATCTGAATTTGCTCTTGGCTTTGATATGCTTCTATTTTTGGTGGACTTCATTATTTGTATCAACTTGCTGGCTTGAATTCCTGTGTTTTTTGTCAGAATAAGTGCATCCCACAATACTGAGGAACTCTTTCATCTCTGTCATGTAATAAAGGCTTGTGTCTCAACTCTTTCTAGAGATTAGAGGAAATACACTGCTAGTAGCTCAAGCAGCATTATGTACCAGCCTTAGCTCCTCTTTTCCTGAATGAGGAAGGCCTCACCTGTGCTGCCTAAACCAGCAAGACATTCACTATTAGCAGATCCAATGGGCTCAGTAGTAAAAAGGGATCACTCAGGCTAAGCTGGTGAAGATCATACATAGCTTCACACGTTGAAGACTGGGGACTAGCACCAGGAGAAGATCAGAATGGTAAAACCATCTTGAACTCAGTGCCACCTCAACATCCACTGAAGCACCCTCATCCAGAGATGATCAACGAGACACTGAAGATCTTTACAGTTGGGTAGAAGTGGTAGACATCTGACCCACCTCAACTTTGGTATTCATTTTGAGATAGCAAAGACTTCCTGAACCCCATCAAAGACAACAATGACAGTACGTCTAGCTTTCTAACTATGCCCAGTTTACAGACACTTTTAGGCCTTAAATATTTTAAGAGTCAAAGAAAGGCTGATACCAGGACTTTCTTTACAAGGAAATCAAGAACCATTTAATTATGGGAATCACAGGAGATTTGGCCGCAATGGCTAAAATTTCAGCAAGCACCATGGAGGCAGATTACTAGCCAAAAGGCAATATCTTCTAAAGATGATGATGCTGACCCAGACTGAATTAATGGAATTCTAGACAAACTAGAAATCAATGAAATTTAAATGATCAAATTTCATAAAAATCTTCACCTGTATATATGGTGCAACAAAAGCCACCATTAGAATGTGGAGCATCTGATTTAGTTGTTAAAGTAATGGAAAACAAGATTAGGATGGGACCCCTTACCTAAAACAAGAAATTGGGAATAACCCACCCTTACCATTTCCAAAGGAAGAACATGACTAAGGAGTAGAATCAGGAACTGGTTCAAGAACTCCACAAAGAGACAGACTGAAGTTGTTGATAGGGAGAATTTAAACAGCTCTAACAAGTATCCATAAGCAAACCATATCCAGAACCCTTATGTTCAACCTACCAAGGTGAGACATACACACACAACCAACCTTGTAAGTAAAGTTCGGTGGAACAGTAAAAACAGTGGCAGATTACCTACCCCCTCTCCGAGAGGTGGTGATGACAAAACCCTTTTAGAAGAAAAGGAAGTTAGATGGCAGTTAACATTAAACGCTGCTTGCTTTCCTGGTATTGATAACATTTCCCTTCAACATATTTTAGATCTCAGGTCAGTGTATTATTATTTATGCTTATTACATATTTTTATATGCATATGTTTATATATTTTGAACATTGGGTATTAGTTTTTCTATATTTTTTAATGGCTTTTAGTGTGTATTACTTTTATAAGTTAGAATGCTGCCTCCCATTTTATATACATATGTGCAAGTTTCAGTATTAGATGAGTGTTTCTTTAAATGGGTGATGTGATTTATATTAATTGATTAATGAATCAGGTATACAATGTCCTATATAAGAGTCCTCCCATGTAGCACCGTTTTACATTCTGATGAAGTCCAAGTCTGTATTGGATGAAAGTGGTCAATCAAGTTTGTTTTTTAATAAAAGTTTGATTACTGGAGTTTAAGTTTGTTTAGAATCCTGACCTCAGCTGCTGCGATACTACTTTTTATTAGATTTGTTTTTGGTTGGATCTGTAGTGTCCCTTTATTTATCTGGTTATTTAGTTAGGGATAACAACAAGTTGGAAGGATTGTCGGCTAGCACATGAATTTCCTGGGGCCCCGAGTAGAGCCCTGTGCTGTATCAAGTCTCCACTCTTGCATCTTCAGGCCTGACAATAAAATCCCTTCATTCAAGTTATAGGTCATGAATTCCCTCCGGGATTCCCTTTTACTGACCTCCATTCAGATGAAGGTTTATACCTGCAGGAAAGCACACTGACAATTTTACAATATTATAAACTTTATGCTCTTCTTACACAAGATAAACGTGAAGATACACTTACAGAATGCCAAAATCCTCCCTTGCCATAAAACAATGGCTGCAGCAGCTTGCACAAGCTTTCAGTAGTACCAAAAATAATGCCAGCTTCAAAAAAAAAAAAAAAAAAAAAAAAAGGTGGGGGAGGGAGGGCAGGAGGAGGACTCAAAGACAAAATGAAGCTCTTGGGTGTGAAGAGTGGAGGTCCAAACTCAAATGTTAAGCAAAGGCTTCAACAGTAATCATGAGGCCAAGATCAAAATTTTCAAGGCCATATACTAACACTCTAAACAGCTACCAGCACTTTAATGTCCTATCACCACAAATAATAATGGCTTAATAACCTTAAGACAACAGCTAGCAATCCATTTGGACAAGGGATGCTTTACCACTGCAAGACTCTCCAAAGGAAACAAGCTACAAAGAAAGTACCATTGTGTAGGTAAGCTACCATAATAGTAGATGTTCGAACAGATCACCGTTGGGATTTTAAGACGTCCAAGTACATCTAGTCCATCTTAAAGAGAACAGGGTCCTTCCTCCCGGAACAGCATGTTCTCATTTTAGAGTCATCCAGCATGGTGCTATAAATGGGATGTATGAACATTCCATCTTTATACTTTTCTGACCCCCAATTTAGCCTCATACCAAGGGGCAGATCAAAAGGAGGTGAAGTCATGCCAGAGTGAAAGACAAACCCCTGAAGACAAAAAACACCCACAGAGATGAGCAAGGTTAGTATGCACCCTGCATGAAAGCCATTGTAGTGGCAGCAATGTGCCTACCAGCAGTTTCTCCTTGCTGATGTAGCAAAATTGTATACAATGACAGAGCCACTTGCAGACTTGATTATCTTGATACAGTCTGCCTGCTTTTCTTTTCTACCAGAGAAATCAACAACTGATCTGCCTTCCTGAATTACTTTGTCCTGTCCAGGAAAAATCTCAGTTGCTATGCACATCCTGGGAGTGCATGACTCATTATCCCCTGCTCTGTGGAGGAGGAAAGAAGGTGAGGTTGGGAGGGTGGCCTAATGGTTAAGGTGTTTGCCTTACAAACACAAGGTGCAGGGTTTGAGTCTCACAAGGGATAATTGGCTAGGCTTAAAATGGCTCGCAAGGGCAGTTAGCTTAGTACCAACCTATTAACCTATTAACTATATTAAGAAGTTGGATGTTCTGACTTAAGAGTAAATTCTGATATTACCTTAGAGAAAAAAGAAGGGTTGGCCCAAGGTTCACCCTGTCTTTGTGGAAGATCAGAAGTGTGGGATGCATTTAAATGGCCTGAACTTCTGACATCACCCCTTTTGAGGTAATTCCACCAGCAGGTCTGTCTTCCAAGTCAGGAACTTTAGTGGCAAGGAGGCTGTTGGCTCAAAGGGGAATGGAGTCAAACTTTCTACTACATAAAGGAGGTTCCAAGGGGGTGACAATCTTTCCTCTATGGCTTTATGTAAAGGACCCCTGCTGAAGAACAGTTCAATTCTCAAGAGAAGTTTCCACAGGAAGGCAGACATAGATGGCAGATAGGTGGACACTACTACAGATGTAATGCCAGTCCTGCTTTCAAAAGCTAAAGTATTGGAAAACCAGGGGTACCCCCAAACTGGATAGGTCCTGGCCGTTACTCTGCCACCAAAACAGAAAACTCTTCCATTTGGACATATTAAGTGCTCCTAGTGTCCGGTATACTTACTTGTCTGATAGTTTTAAGCACATTCGCACAGCACTGATGCTTAAAGCGATTAGAATTCTATCATCCATGCTGACAGCTGTAGATATCTGAGAGTGAAGTGAATAAGTGAACCCCTGCACTGTGCCAGGAGGTCCATTCAGTAGGGTAGCAACTAGTACTGACCTCCTACCATCTCAACGAGTAGGGAGAACCTGTACTGCCTGGACCAAAAAGGGGATATAAAAAGCATTCTAGGCCTGTCCTTCCTCACTTTCTGAATTACTCTGTGGGAAAAAGAGCAAGAAGATAGCATAAACATACAGCCCTGTCAATTTTATGGAAAAAGCATCACTTGTTCAGGTCTTTTTGCAAGGATTCTTTGAAAACAATGCAGTCACTGTTCATGTTTTAAAGATATAAACAGGTCCACCTGGGGACACTCCATTTGTGCAAAATTTCTAGAAAGACCTCCCAATGTAAAATCTACTTGTGAGGGTCTGAACTTATCCCGCGCAGCTCATCTGCTACTGTATGCAGTTCTGTAAGGATGTAGATCACCCTGACAAACACTGTGTTGTATTAAACAGTTCCCATTCTGTCAGCAGTCAGCCAATAAGATGTGGATCCCTCCACATGTTAATATGCTACAATACAGTAGTACTGTGTCATAGTGGCATTGTCTGACACTACATTCATGGTTTCTTCTGTACATTGTTGATTTATGGGCCCCTAACCCTCAAGTCCTAGAGTTGATGTGTGCCTTCCTTTGCAAGGTCGATCAAGTCTCCTGGAACTGCAGATCCTGGCAGAATGTTCTCCAAGCAAAGTATGATGCATCTGTGAAGATGGCCTGGTTAAGTTCTCCTGCACAGAGGGAATTCCTCAATTTAAGCTGACCCACCAATGCAGATTCTTGATTTAAAGGTGAGAATGGAGAAGCTACTGGTATAACATAAGGCTGTCACTGGATTTTACACATGTGCAGATTATAAAGCCCAATGCTCTGATAAATTCCCTTACCATGGCCACCTTCTGCTCTACCAAGCTAAAGAAGTATTTCTGAAAGCTTTCTACTTTTCTGAGGAAGGAATGCCCTCAGAGATGAGATGTCCATCAAGAATCCCAGAAATATTACTACTTGAGGTGGTACACGGTATAACATTTGGAGAATGAGAATAAACTATGTAGTCATGACTGCTCTCTGCTATTACTGGGACCTTATGTACCCTATTCTCCTTTACTGTAACTTTGCCATGTCTGTTTGAACTGGGAGGTGTGCCTTTTTCATTGTTTGCCCTTAGTCTGTCTTCTGTAAAAGATCCAGATTTAGAGGGGCAATTCCTTTTATATTTGGCAGAAGGTTGCCTGAACCCCCTGCAAGATTTTACCCCCTTCTTAGATTTTCTTATAAATTTTGAAAGTGGGGCTCCCAAATAAAACCTTGTCCAGAGGGTTTTTTATTAGTTGTGTCTTAATGCCCTCTTGGAAAATTTGCAACCCTAACCAATCATGCCTATTTATAACGAGCCAGGGTCACAGCTCTAGGTGCTGCATCTACTGCATCATACTCACACCTGGTGGAATATTTAGCCACTTGGGTGGCTTTCTGAGAGAGCTCCAACAGATCAGTCTTAAGTTCTGGGTCCAAAAACTCCCCAAACTATTTGCCCAAATGATCCACAAGAGCCAGAAGGAATATATTAATACATGTCTGGCAATTTATACTCCTGAAGGATAAGTTGAATTATAAACTTTCTTGTCAAACCTATCCTAACACTAGGGAAGGAATTAGAAGAAACCATCTTTGATCCCTTCTCAGGGTCCACAGAGACCACTCTTGGGTGGTCTACTGGATTTTTTACAGAGATATTTGTGGGTATCTTGCACCCTGTAGAATCTACCTGGCTTTTGGGCAGCAGGAGGCTGAGAATCTGGAATCTGGGATGAAACTAATGCTGCATCTTCAAAGACACTAAAGATGAGGGTACAGGCACAGGTTTGGAAGCTTCTATTTGTAGATGCTAAATCATAATTTTTTGAGTATCAGAGGCTTGTCTGCCTTTCCACTTCATATGAGTCTGTGTTTCTCAAAATTAAATTTCCTCAGGGGGAGAGGAGCTTTGGGATTCGGTGTCCCGGGTTTCATCTTCCTCCTCAGAACAAGCATCTCTCTTTCTTTTACCAAGGAATGAAGAGGGTCCTGGTGGCTCTTGGTTTGGCTACATGGCAAGTAGGGACTTGAGCAAACCTTAGGCCAGGTTTAAACATGTCCTGTGGTCATACATGAGAAAGGGGGGGGTGTACCATCTATTTCCTCTTTAGAGGGAATTTGTCAAAGCAAAAGCAAAGAACACCAGATGCAGACTTCAGTGATATAATCCAAACTTTAGTTTAGCGCTTTCATCCAGACTATAAACAAAGATTTCATCAGAATACCACATTTCAGGCCCTCTTTAGAGGATGGAAAATGAAACAACACAGAATCTCGGAAAGTAACTCATTGTGATCAAGGAGGACTGGTTTCAACTGATGGTGACCCAAATGACCCTATCCTCTGAAGAGCCACCCTACAATCTGCCTAGAAAATCTAGGGTCAGGTCTCTCTCAAGCAATAATCTAGGTTTTGAGCCATCAAGAGGATGTGCTGATGTGGTACTGTCAGCCCTCTAAACTTATAGGTTCAAGGAAGTTACTAGGCTAGCAGCGATAGAGCCGTTACAAGCATAGCCACGTTCAACCCAAGTTACCTCAACTGTCTTTGGTTAGATGGGCGTAATTCGCAGAGCACGTCTATGACAAACACTGACTACCCCTGTGGGACATGGGTACCACTTCCGGGATGAATTTGCGATCTCTCATCCACTTGCCCAAGTTGTGCTTGAATAGGGTCAATGAGGAGTTCTGCTTCATGTGAACTGGAAGTTTATTGCAGAGTAGCACCAATCTTTGAGAGATATATCTGCCTCTCCAGCATGCTCTGTTAAGGTCATACGCAAAGTTAAGATCCCTAGAATGATGGACTCTTGAGCCATTTGACTTGCGGATGTGCAGCATACCCATCAGGGTAGGGTCAGAGACTGTCCTGTAGGCAAGGCACAAGTTGCCTCTCAGCAGCCTATACAATACAGAGTACAGTGACAGGGCTTTCAGACTATCCATGCAAGACATGGTTTGGAGGCCATGCATTTTCTTGGTGAGAAACCTACAGCTCAAGACCCTGGGAGTGGAAGACTGACCACACAACATTTCTTGTGAAAAGGCAGCGTGCCCAGAGCAGAACACACAAGTCCCTGTGATACTCTAAAACACAGATGTGTTAAAAGGCATCCATTCATTTTATCTTTGCCATCCAAAATCCTTGCAAAAGCAGCAACATCAAGACCTGTGTGGTAACCAAGCAAGACCTCTCATAACTGAAATACAGGACTAAATTGCTCACAGCTAGAATTTGTCACACCTCACCCAACTTCTTGGTCATCAGGTACAGATGGTGTAGTGTAGTGTAGTGTGTGTGTGTGGGGGGGGGGGTCAGTCAACAGCCATTTGGTAGGGAGGGGGGACTAAAAGCATACAGAGTTCCAATGACAAACGATTTGTCATTGTTTCGTCATGGGCCAATAAACCAGGTCTGACCTTCATTCTTTTTTAATGTCCAGAGCCCATATATCCATTGTGATGGCCTCCAGGAATGAATCTGAACAGTCAACCTCTTACAACAATGGATGTCAGGACTGATGACAGGATAACCTGGTTTAAGACCTCTTAAAAGATTTCAAAGAAGGTCTGCAATACAGATGCCTTCTGGGAGGTCACTACAACTTGGATTTTTTCCTATACTAAATAAGACTGCTGTATACGGAAGCAAGCAGAATTCTCCTCAATGCAGTAATTCTGGAGTCAGAATAAAAGAAACCAAAATTGCACTAAAGTTTGCACAAATGGTGAACAGCTGTGTATAAAACTTCTGCAATGCATTATTAAAGGTATAATGAGCCATCTAAAAGCCAACCAAGGCTTTCTCCATAAGTTCCTGCTCAAAGTTGTGAAGGATGTTCAAGTTTTCTAAGGCTTAGTCCATAAGGAAAGACTAGAAATGGGACAAACGGATGAGTTATTTAATGCTTATATGCCCACAAAGGTAAGAATAAAGCCACTTGACAAATGTGTCCATAATTTTGGTCTCCTTGCCTGGGAGCAGAAAAGCTAAATGTTGAGAAACAAAATGCACAATAAAATACTGCAGGAAAACAGATTTGGGATGCCTGACTATAAATGAAAAAGATTCAGAAGGCTGGCCTATACAGGGGGTAAAATTCTTTGATAATTAATGACCCATGCCTAGCTGTCTCCAAATAGCAAAAGTGACATCCTCTTAAAAAACTTAACGGGTGCAATTAAAAATATTTGTTCTCTTTTTATCTCCTCCTTCCCTAAACAGATATGAACATGTTTTAGATGGGAAGTAAATAGTACTCTAGACAACACTTCACATGGCATAAAATTATATAAAACAAAGGGTAGGACAGGTCCTTCACAGAGAAAGACACAAATTCTGGATGCAAATCCTTAAAAATAACAACTGTACAGAGAACTGTATTCATAAAAAGTATGAAGTATTCCAAAAATTAAGCAAATGTGTAAACTGAGAAAGGCGATTATACCAATAGGTATGTCTCAAAAAAGGGTATGGAAAAGAGCCCAGAAGAAACTGAAATTTACTGGTGGAAATGAACAAATCTATACTGGGAGCAAACAACTTGGGAGAGAAAGGTAACAGAGTGGGACAAGGCTTAAGCAGAAGTTTGGAATGTAGTTAGGGACTGCATTCCCCACTAAGGACTGACAGATTATAGACAAAAACAAAGGGATAGGGGAGTTCTACGTGAAAGAGCAGCTCGGAAAAGTGTTTTTAGTCGAGTCTAGGAGAGAAGCTGCTGCTAACTTAAAGGATAATCAGTAGGGAGTATAAAATATTGCATGATAAAAGGAGGTGACTGGAAAACAGAATGGAAAGAAAATTTACAAATGAACAAAGGAAAGAAATTTGTAAGGCTCCCAAGTAGGCAACAAAGGCCAAAAGGTTTAGGATTTTTGCATGGAAATGTTTTGTATAGGTATTTTTATACCTCAAGGCGATGCAGATATAGATGACAAATTCTGGAAGTCTGATGAGGAAAACAGAGGTAACTGGGAACATTTTTTTTTTTTTTAGGAATTAATCAGTTGGGAGAGTTTAAAAATTCCCTGCAGAGTACTCAGAAAGAAATGTTGGAACAAATGGCTGTAACTAAGAAAATAAGTTTTGAACTGTGATACAGGTTTGCATTGCCTACACATACTAAAACCTTGCTAAATGTAGTGTTATTGGCTGCCAACATGGCAATTGCTAGAAAATAGAAATAAAAATATTTTCCCAATGTAAAGTAAGTCCTGGATATTGTAAAGGAGGTAAAAGAAATGAACATGGGATCTTCAGGAAAAGGGAAGAAGCATGTTTTATAGAAACAATGTCTGGTAAAAATACAATGCAGAAAAATCTTTGGGGGGGGGGTGGGAGGAATCCACCAATTTATGTACTGTTGGAGAGAATGAAAATTGTTAAAGAAAAGATATCAATGCCTCATGACAATAAACAGTGTTAACTACTATGGTTTGTTTTGTTTTCTATTAATGTATGAAATGCTATGTTATAGATTAAAGTGCAATGATTTAATAAAAATACCTAAATAAGAGAAGAGGGAATGAGGAGGGCATAGGAAAACTTCTACAGACCAGCTTGATTTGTAGGAAAGTGACCAATGACTTAGGAATAAATGAATACAGTCTACTCGTACAGTTAAATTTCCTGTCTTCAAACATACCCAAAGGGCTTAAAGAGAAAGGACTTAAAGAATCAATTTTCTCCTGCATGACAGGCATGGAAGCAACCCCACCCCAAATCACACTTGTTTGGGTGCCAAGCTTGGAAACAAGTATTTGATCTGTTCTATGGACAACACATGGGATAACTTCCAAGTAAAGGATGACTACCCTGCAAATGAGTATCCAAAGATCACCATGGTCATTGTGATAGACTTCAGAAGAGAGTCATGGCCAAATTTAATTCTTACTACCTTTCTCACTTTTACTAGAAACTGCAAAATGAGCCCTACAACTTTGTCCATGATCTGGGTTGAAACCTTCACAGCTGTGAAGTAAAACTTCAGTGATAAGTCAAGTGGTTAACTTACTGGCATTTGCAGCAGCCATCAATGATAAGATAAGTGTGCTTCCTGGATAGATCCATCTAGTAGCCTGACAGTTCATTCTGACATCCTATTCTTTTATTAGTTATCAAATGCAGGGTCTATGTAAGGATGTACATTAACAGGCTAGATTATGTATTGTTAGAAAAAATTGATTATGTTATAAAAAATTGTTGAAGTCTGAGGTATTGCAGGTGCCTTAACTCTCGAGCAGGGACCAAGTACACAGGCCCAAAAGGCCACATGCACCCAGACCTCAAAGGGTCAAAACTAAAAAAGAAGTAGCCATAAGAGATAGCACAAGAAAGAATAATGTAAATGTTCCATCCATCACAGACAGCATGTGGAAGTAAGAGACTTCAATGAATTTAGCAAAAATGTAATAGAAAGAGTTACCATGAAAGAAGTAAGCAACCAATTACCATGACCAAAAAGTCCCAGGTTAAGGGCTTTAATGAACAGTCCTTAGGACCTTCAGGAAGCAAAACAATCCAAAAAATATCTAAGGTGGGAGAGAGTCCCTAATCCATTGCTTTTCTAAGAAAATATCTTGTGCGTGTGCCTTCAGGAACATTTTATACTAAAACACCTAAAGTCTGGGCAAGGTGTGCAAGAAGAGTTTTCCAAGTGGACTTCAAGGAGTATTTGAGGTCTCTGGCTCACTATCTGCATTTCATCTCCAGAGGAAAGCTGATTTAGACATTCATCTAGGTAGGGAAAAAAAATGAATTTTCTTGGTCCTGAGATGGGTGAAGACAGGAACCAAACAGTAAATATCTTGGGAGTACAGGACGGACTGAAATGCAAGAAGGTGAAGTGAAAATATCCCTCTCCCATCCCGATCATCATAAACTGTCCATGGTGGTTGCAAACAGGGATATAAAAGTAAGCATCCCTAAAATCCAGGATGACCAAAAGAGCATCCTGGTGGAATAAGGGCCTGAAGGGATGAACATCTTGAACTTGGTCACCCTTAGAGATTTGTTCAAGCTTGATAAAGCCAGAATGGGTCTTCATGGACTGTTCCTTTTCGATAAAGAAATTATAAAATTATTTTTCTTATTCCTCAAATGGTATCTTCTACACTGCTCCACAAATTAATAGATGGGTAAGGATAAGCCTTGCAACCTCAAACCAGTCTTGGAATGGGCGGCATTCATTAGTAGGGAGGGAAGACTATGTCACCAGGCTTACAAAATAGAAGTCAACTGCCTTGTCTTTACATCTACTGAAAAACAGCACTCTTTGAATAGGAAGATTTTGTTCTCCCAGGATATGTGGATGGGCCTTCGGTGGAACTTTTAGAACATGCAGTCAAGTAACATATTTCTTGATGAGGAAGGAACTTACCTCCCCTCCCCAACTTTTGTTTTCCACACCTGCCTCTTCTTCCCCTTTAAGCTAATTTCTTTTTAAGGCTTTTTTTTTTTCCTGTTTAAATGAGTCTGCCTTTAAACTACAGAAGGGCGACTCGTGGCATCTCCCAACAATGGAATTAGGGAAAGAAATTAGTTCAAATGATTCCACTGTTTTAACTGTTGGAAAAAAATTTAGATCACTTGGCATGCTTCTGATGCTTTTAGAGTGGACTGCATTAACATATTTTCTACCAACTAGAAAGGGGAGGAGCTATGCCCAAAACCACAAAAACTGGAACTTTAATTAAATACGCTGCCCTGGGTGCCAAACCGTCATTATGAGAGTCCAATCAAGACAAAATGAAGTGTAGAAGAAAAAAATATTTCAATGCATTGGCTGCATGACAGCTTACTTAATATCTAGATGGAAACAAAAAGGTTATGAGGCATGAAAAAATAAATTACTTTTTAAATACATTACTGGAATGCCAGTCAAAATCAAGTACAAGAAAAACAAGCAGCACTCATCTCAAACCACTTCTCCTTGCACTGCAGTTCTAATTATAATTTATATTCAGCTTTATAACAAGTACCAAGTAACATGCTGAAAGTAGCAATGATACCTCCAACTTGTAAAAATGTTTCTTATCCAAAAAAGACCTGCTGCCTGACAACTATCTACTTGTTTCATTGGGAAAACATGATCAAAGTAAAAAATGAATAGCAAACAAGAAACAAGTTCAAGTTAAATTGCTTAAAGGATTACTGCACAGGTTATGGACCACACATGATAGATTGGCATTCTGATTAGTTTATGGGTAAAGCCTGCATCGATGACTGCAAGGCTCCAACAAAGGTAATGAGCTTCTTAAAATACTGTAATCCTGTCCTTTATTACAAATACTGTCATATGCATTTCAGTACCCAAGGCTTATACGTTATCTAGTTATGTAAGTATTCTCTGCATGGCAACAACAAAAAGGCTTTCAATGTTGGTAATTCTTTAACAGTATGTCTAATAAATCTTATTTGCATCTTACAATCTCAGACAAGCTTACCTGATGGTTGTGAAATCACTGCTACTTAAACATAGAACAACAGGCACTTTCTGAGTAATAAGAAGCATAATCAACAGTATAACAATATGACAGAAACTAGAACATTCTGCAAAATCAAGCAAGATAGATGAAAAGCCACTGTAGTACTTGTGTCTACCTTGGATGAGGGGGGAGGTGATACTCTGCACACTTACACTGCATAACTGCTCCTTGCCTTGCTTGGACACATTCAGAGTCACTACATGGGGGAGTGGGGTGCAACAAGTATGTCACAACTTGAAATGCCTCTGGCTGACTGCATTGCAGATCATACCCTACAGATCACTTAGCAATTGATAGAGTGATATATTTTGTGGTTTATGTACCTCCTTTTCAGTTCCTCAGGACCAGTCTTTATTTTAATGTGGATGCAATCAATGGCCCCCAGTACCTCAGGGAAATGGGCTATGTCATAGAAGTCTTGCATAGTGTTCCCACTCTCCTCTGTTGTATGTAAAAAACACATATGTTCACCCACATGAAGAAGCATGACAATGAGAAACTGATAGTATTCTTGAGGCAAATGCCTAAGATACCCCCACTGGTTTACAGTAGGTCACTGAAAGGTCCCTGTAGCCAATATAAGTAAAACCACACATACGTTGTTGTCCACTAGAATACAGGTAGTCTACTGGGATAGGTAGTCTACAACTCCCATGGGACTGTAGACAAGGCAGACTCATATCCACATCATCTTGTATGATCTCCCTATCCACACAGCACCAGTCCAGAATATCACTGGTATCTATGAATTGTTAAATGCAGTCGACCAGTAGTGCTGCTCTGCATTATCTCCTAGTGGTAACTATGGTAACTATGCTTCTGAATTGTAGGCAACCTGTTGTGTTACTGTCGATATTTTTATTTTTGCCTTTCATTTCAGCTCAATTGTATCACCATGTACTACACTGATTGTCGTATTTTTTCTATGATAATCACGGTTTAAAATGTAACTTGGAGCTTTTCTCTCCAGGCCTCCTCTGAAAACATGCCTTTTCTTTTGGATCAGTGGGACACTCCCACTAAACAAATGTAAAATAAATAATAAATAAAACCTGTACAATGCTACTAGTCAAGCAAATTCGGTCACCCCAATGTGACAAAGTTTTCTGAATCCCAGCCGTGATTCTGCAGTGAGTGAATATACATTTCGGGGTACCACAAGCTCATTTTAGCCTGCTTCTTGAATACAAAACATTGTATTCAAAAAGGTATTTAAAATACTGGTTATGTGGTAATTTATAGGTCAATATACCTGAAATTACCAACATTATAAGAAAAAGAGTCAGCAAATTAAAAGGTAGTCTCACCAACTTATGATTATAAATATTTTGGCACAGATTTCCTCTATTTTTCCTAGGACTCCTCTCCACATGGCAGTCAGCAGTCTTGTTGCATAACTTTTATGAAGGACAGTTTTATACTAATTGAATAAAATCAAATTTTAAGACAACGTTATGACATGGGACACCATAGATGTCATGCTAAATATTTGTTTACAAAATACATGAGGTGTATTTATTGCTTCCTAAAACTCCATCAAAAACTGATCTGGTAAATCCCTTAGAACATTAGAGATAACTGGTTGCAAGATGAGTCCTCTTCTATAGGAAAATAATTGATACTGGTCATTCTTACCAGGGGCACAAGGAACATAGATGCAAACCAAGACAGCATAAAAACAAAAACAGTACTGTTGACCTAACACACTTGAGAAAATAGTACTAGTAGATAAACACAAAGTGATGCAAATCAACCTAAATACACACACACACATATATATATATATATATATATATATATATATATATATATATTTAGCTACTGCTAATGTACAGTATTAAACTATTAACATTAGCTGCATACATTTAATGATTTGAACCTATATACTTTACTAAGGGCATTATTGTCACATTATGATATATGGCATTTCATGACCAGCCTGACTTTTAGAAGTTACTATATGCTTTTCCAGTAGTGCTAACCTTCTTTTGCAGGACCTCATGACCAGCCCCTTCTTTCTAATGACATTTTTTCCTGTAATTACTATACCCTTCCTCTTCCCACTCAGAAAAGCTGCATTCATAGGTTTGTACTAAGCTTATGGCTAAAGTAGGCCATCAAGATGCTCAGCCACATCACTGAGTACTCATGGGTAACCAGCAGTGCCCCTCATTATGTTAATTTTCTTCAGATATTCAAGGTGAAAATTTGTGGTCATCCATGTTGTCATCCAGACTGGTTTTAATGACTGCTAGAGAAGTACTCGGCTTGATCAGGTAAGGTAAGCGTGTCAGAAACGGGGAATACATTGCACTAGGTATCTGCCATGCAGTCTGTTCTTGATATGATAGTGTAGGCTTAGGTCTCCCGTACAGGTGTTTGATTTACCACTTGTTTTATTTAGATGAAGGAATTCAAAGAGTGCTGCATCATTCATAGCAGGGGAAGCTAAATTGAGATAATCCCTCAACAGCCAGCATGACACTGGGTGGAGCTACAAAGCTTTTAGTCTATCAGATTGACTAAGGGAACTATGACCTGAGATCGTTTTGGTAAGGAAATGCTGAGGTTTCTCAAGCTGCTTTATGTGCCTGGTGAGGTACATATCAAAGGGTGTATTATATTCAGTGATGGGCATAATATGGGAGGAATAAAGTGAGACTATAACTTCTTTGGATCTTGAGGAGATACCACAAAGTATATGCTGGGCAAAGTAGAAGGATTTTCTAACCAGCACAGAGACATGGTAAAAGAAGAGTCAGTCATGAACATACATACCAAAGTCCCTCGTGACTGTGTCAAATTTAAGTGGAAAGTTATTTACATGGTAATCAGTAGTGATGCTGGATTTACCAAAGGAATCTATGCTACATTTCTTGGTTATAAGTGGAAACCCATAATTAATAATACACCAAGCTTTTGTTTGGTCCAGCCCTTGTTGGACAAGTTGTTGGTTAGCCAAAGTCCCTTGCTATCAGTGTTTATGTCACAGAAGTATTTATCAAAGAGAATGGCACCCAGGGCAGAACCTTGTGGGACATTACCAGTAACGTTTTTTCTGTCTACAGCAAATATACCCCCCCAACTTAAACAGTATGGGTTCTGCCAGACAGACCACCACAAATCCAGTGAACAATGTATGTATTTATGTTCACTTCGGATAGTGTGCCAATAATCTTATCATAAGATAAGCAGCATGGATTGTATGCCCCTTAGCCATGGCCTCAATAATCCTTTCAAAGAAATTAGCCAGGATGAGCAGGCATGATCTGCCTTTTACAAAGCCAAACTGATGTTCCAGCACTAACTCTTTGCTTGTTGTTTAAAATCTGTTTAATACATGTAATTGTGCTATATTATAACAGTGCTACCTGCTTATGTCTGACAATGCAATGTTGCACCCATAAATTATGTATTTTATAAGACACAATGACATCATATGTTGTTGCCAACGGTCGATCTAATAATGATAAAATGTTGTAATGTCAGAATATTGGCATTCTCTTGAGACCAGTGCAGCCATATTAAATATATGAAATATGTGTTGTGTAGCAACCACTACAGAAAATCACATTCCTGAGAGGAAGAAAATTGCAAAACTGAGTGTAGATCCTTGTAAACAATGAATTATAATAAATGATTAAGGAATTTAGAAGCTGAGCATTCGGAAGTTAATAGTATTGTGTCTGAGATTAAGAAAGAACAATCAACAGGGAAAACAGCCATCACCAAATAAACAAACGACACCTTTTGTAATACAGTAGTTGTTTTTACAGGTCATAGAGTTTTACTAACAACTTCTACTCAGCAGGAACCAATTTGATTACTAGTTACTTGAAGAGATTTGCAGACCTAGAACTGCCTATAAACTATAGAAAAGAAATCAAGAAACACAGGTGCAATTTATTTTAAAGCAAAACTGATATTCATAAAGTGAATTGATGGCTTAGAAAAATTAAATCATATTCAAATGAATAAAAGTATTTAATTTTGCAATGCTTGTATGTTTAAAAAACTGTTTAAATAACAATTCAGGAACTGCATTCATAAAATGGATTCAAATCCTTTTAACATTTTTAAAACTGGGGAGAGGCATTTAAATAAATGCACATTCATTTTACTTTTTTTGGAAACTATAAAACACTTTTTCAGTCAGCACTAAATAAAGATGTTCTGTTATCTCATCTTTCAGAGAATCTATTTACCTATTTGACAACCAAGATTTTATAACCAAATGAGCAATCTGGTCTAAAGGCCCTTTTCTGACGCCCAGGCTGTGGAGAGTGTTATATACAGGACAAGAGGTTTAAACTGTATGTACACACAAAAGCAGCTACTATCAAAACAAATCAGCCTGGCTCTTTAAATTCTCTCTCTTTTGCCCAGTCAACATTTTACCAGAGAAGCCCCACCATCACAAATACATTTCCTTACAACATTACAACAACAGTGGCTGTTCCTGCCCGTGCTTGATTCTAAGCCATGCCAGTTCAGACCCCAGCAAGTCCTCTACAAATCAGTTGCAAAATACAGGATTATATCAACATCTGGAAATGCTTACAGCCTTACACAACTGAATTTTTCAGCCCCCACCCAAAAACAACTATTTTTAATGTATACATATAATTCCTTCAAACTACAGACACAACCTCCTCCCTATATCATCGTCCACATCATGAAAATGTTGACAGTCCAGCAGGCCCCTACCACCTCACCTTTAACTCTCCTTTTGGATCCTACACTAAAAAATCATTACAGCTACACAATACTATTCATTTCAAAGTTTCTCTTACTTTGTACATCTATTTGATATTAAATTCTTGTCTCCGATACGGCTTCCAAAATCCACTGCTTCTGCCCGCGCTCTGATAAATCCTCTGCTTTCTCCAGATGTCCGATCACTAAACCTTCCCTGCGAGACACCCCAGCCTGCGGGCGAAGCAGTCCGGTGTCATCCGGTGCTCTGTTGTCGTCGCCCGCACAGACTTCTCTGTTGCAGGGCAGAGATGACTTTCTCCCTTATCCGGATAACGGAGAAAGCAATCTCTGCCCTGCAACCCAGAAGCCTGTGCGGGGAGTTTGGGACTCTTTTTTTTTTTTTTTTTCTATTTTGATTTTACGTTTGTGTTTTTTTTTCATTTCTTTTTACAGGTGGGAGGGCTGCAGTCCTGCAGTCCTATTGCACGAGCCGCTCCTGAGCAGAGCGCCTCCTTGGCCCTCTTCAAAAGGAACCTTGATGACTGAATGGGAGATAGGAAATTCACCCCGGGGATCATGTCAGTCGCCCTGCTAGACAGGGGTCCAGAGAAGTAAATATTGTGGGAAGAAATATCCAGGGAATTGTTATGGCTAGGCTTGCATAGGCCCTAGGGCTGATAGCCTAGTACCAACCTATGAACCTATAAAAGCTTCCTGTGGTGGACGACCATTTAAAATCCAATGGCCACTGCTCTGTTTTCCAAATGTGCTGTCAAATTTCAAGTAGTACTACAACGGCATCAGTTTGCAAGACTTTAAACAATTTATCTGAAATGTTTTCATGTCTTGCAGCTTCATTATAAACGAAGCTTTCTATGGCCCATTTAACTTCATTTTCAAGGATGTCTTCTCCTTTTCTTTTAGTTTTTTTAAATACTTCTTGTGAAGGAGAGGTTGAGGTGTCATGTTAATGGTCACCATCTTTCTCGATTCAGTGCTACACTCCTGCCTTCTTCGACACTCTTGCCTGACTGTCACAGATCTTCGCTCACACAATCCATCCACCGCTTTGCTCATTTCCTCTTACCTGCTTCCTGTCTGTCCCAAATCATCTTCACCAGATTGTCTTTTGCTTTCCTGCACATGTGCCCGAAACACCAAAATCTGTTCTCTTTGATCCTTCTGCACTTGGAGCTATTTTGGCTTTTGCTCTTATGTCCTCATTTCTTCATGTCTCACAGTGTTCACCCTACCACCTTTCTCATGCACTTCATTTCCATTACCCCTAGCTTCCTCATCTGTTCTGCCTTTACTGCCCAGGTTTCTGTACCATACAGCAGTACTGGCTGCACCACTGTTCTGTACACTTTTCTTTTCAGCTTCTTTGGCATTCTTCTGTCTCACACTATACCTGACACTCTATGCCAGTTGGCTTCAGTCCCTCTAATTCTAGCTTTGACCTCTTCATTCAGACTTACCTACTCCTCCACCACCCCTCTCAGATACTAGAAGCTATTACCCTGTTCCACTATCTTCCTTTCTATCTCATTTCTCAGCTTCTTCCGATTTCCCCCGTTTGCTGCCATTACCACCATCTTATCTGTACTTAGTTTCATTCAATGTGCCTTAAGTTTTGCATTCCATTCCCTTATCCTTCACTAAAATTCTTGCTCAAAGTTGGTCTGCAATGCCAAATCACCTGCATACAGCAACTTATTTTAATCTGTCCCCTCTGACCCTTTTGCTAATGTAGTCCATCACCAGTACAAACAGCAGTGGGCTCAGAGCTGAACCCTGATGTACATCCACTCCCACTGAGAATCCTTCTGAGAGACTGAACACTGTTCATAGTCAAGTTATTGGGTCCTGCACTAATTCTACCAGTGTTTCTGGGACTTCAGACAACTGCAGTAGTGCCTGAATCAGCTTTCTTGGGACCTTGTCATGTGAATGGCACACTGTTAAACCTGATGGTCTTCTCTGGAGTAGATATTTATGACTCCGGTTCCAGGGACCCTGTTTCATAAGCATCCTCAACAGTTGAGAAAAGTAATGAAACAGCCACTGTCTGGGCTCTTCTATGAGATTCAGAGACCTCCCTTAAAATCTACTTAAAATATTCATCAGATTGAGTGACTTACCGAAGAAGAACTCCTCTAGAAGGGAAACTAAAAACACACCATCGCCAACATCTACATCATAACCCGGTGGTGAAGTGGAGTAGGGCACGTTCTCTTCATCCAAATTACAGTCAAAGAATTGGAAAGGGAAGGCTTGATTTATTTTGGCTGAAGAAGCTACTCCTACAGATGATGGTTAGGTAGTCTGAGGATTAATTCTGTTCCACACAGCCAAATGTTCTTGTTTTATCATTTATCCAAATTTGATTTTTTTCTGGCCTCAAGGACTTTAGCACACCAACCCAATCGGTCAACAACTGCTTCTTTAAGTTTTTGCAAACACATATTTATTACATCAGTAATACTGTCTAGCCATCTTCTGTTAGACAACAAGCCATTGTGTATGCATCAGTAATGTTAGGGCCCTTTTTATAAAGGTCTGCTGTGCACTCTTGCTACCTCTTTCTTAATATTTTCAGCTATATCCCTCCCATTTTTTTTTCATTTATCAAGCCCCTTTTTAACTGAAAGTTTCCCTAAAGACCGTCAGTATTCTTGAAAATAGTTAATGTGTCTTCACTGGTATTTAATTAAAAGTTATGTACATACCATAACCAAGTATCTGTGCAGTCCATTTTCATTCTTCCTCACTGATGGATCTGTGATCTGATTCGGCTGCTTTTTCCAGACTTAGGCTCCGAGTCTTAAGCTCCTCCGTCTTCTCATAATGCACTACACCTTGTCCAACTCCCCAGATCGAGTTTGTTGCCCTATAGTACAACACTAGTAACAAAATAGGGAATAGAAGAAAATCGAGGCTCAAACCCAGAACCTAAGGGTTCTGAATTTCCTCCAAGAACTTCTCGAAGGCACAAAGCTGGGAAGGATGTGAGGAAGAATGAAAATGGACAACACAGATAATTACGGTAAGTACATAACTTTTAAACCTGCTGCTGTACTTTTCATTCTTCCTCATTGATAGGTCAGAGTCCTCAGCTACGCAACTCCTTGGCAGCTCTCAAGAAAGGATGTGCCAGAGCATGGTCGAGCCAAAGGATGCCTTGCTCCTGGAAATATCATCCAACTTATGACAGACAAAGGTGCGAGTCTTAGACCAGGTGGCTGCAGCACAAATCTCATAAGTCAAGGTCCTGGAAGAGAAGGAAAATGATGCAGCCATAGCTTTGGGTAGTTGAGGTAAAGCAATACCTTTCTGTGAATAAAGGAAATACAATCAGAAATCCATTTGGCTAATCTTAGAAAGTGCACGACCTGAACAGTTTGCTGAGAAACAGACAAATAGCTGATCAGATTTTCTACACTTTTTTAAATGCGGAGATAAAAACATAATTATCCGTGAACATCTAGAAGGTGCAAGGTATATTCTCCTCTGTTTGAAAAACTAGGGAAGAAAACTGATAACTGAAATGACTGATGGATGTAGGATTCTGTGGCTATCTTAGGCATAAAAAACAGGGGTTTGGCCTTAATGATACCCTGTCTATGAAAAATGATGTTAAGGAGGTTTCACTGACAGGGCTTGAAGCTCCAAGCTCTTAGCAAAATAACTGCTACTAGAAAAATTGTTTTAAAGGTGAGAAATTTCATGTCACAACTATCTGCCAGGTTCAAAGGGCTTCTGGGTACGTCCATGCAGCACTAGTGTGAAATCCCAAGGAGGAGAAGGGTCTTTAATTAGAGGAAAAAGAAGAAAAATGCCTTGTATAATCTGGAAGAGAAAAGAGGGGAAGATCCCTTCCCAGCATAAAAATTGGATATAGCATTCAGTTGAAGCTGATGGAGAAACTGGCTCCTTCTTGAAAAAGATTAAGAAGGAAAAGTAGAGTAGCTGAGGTGGGAGCTGAAAAAGGGTCAATATTCTCTTTAGAAGCCCAGATAGAAAATTTCTTTCACTTACTGCTGTAGACCTTTTTTGTGAAAGTTCTCCGAGAGGCCAGGATTATGTCATGGACTAAAGGGGTGAGCCTGGACTTTCTTATAATTACTGGAAGTGGAGAAACCATGTGGTCAACTTTGGGGTGTGGAGATTGGAGGATTGAATGTTTGTCGGATGGGATACTAGCTCCTGTCTGGTACCTAGTATCCAAGGCAGGCACTTCAGATGAAACCAAAGAGAAGGGAATCATACCTGGTGAGGCCAGAAAGAGGCGATGAGGATTACTGAGCTTTTCAACCTGTTGGCTTTCAGGGATCAGAGGAAGAGTAGGGTAAGCATAAGGGAGACCCGGTGGCCAATCATGGACTAGAGCATCCCTTGGTAACTTCCCCTTCGGGGGGGGATCAGAGCAAAAATACTTCCTACACAAGTTCTAGGGGCAGGCAGAGGTCACAAAGTTGATCCCAGTGGCTGAAAATCTTGTTTGCTACTGACTGATCGAGGGACCACTTGGAGTCAGAACAGATCTGCTGAGTCTGTCTGCTAGGACACTGGTTTTCCCTGGAATGTGCATTGCAACTAGAAAGCAATCTAAAGATCTCGCCCATTCCCAAACTTTCATGGCCCTCCTGCACAATGGGTATGAACAGGTTCCTCCTTGTTTGTTGAAGTACCAGACTAATGACATGCTGCCTGTATGAACTGCAATCGTCCCAAGAGGGAGAATGTCCTGAAAGGCTTACAATGTTAAGAAGACTGCTCTCATCTCTACGACACTGACGTACAGGTTGGTCTCTATGGATGGCCACATGCCTTGGGTCATCTTCCCTCTGTAATGCCTCCCCCATCCACATTGGGAAGTGTCCATGGTCACTGTGGCTATCAGGACGGGAAGAGAAAAGGGTCTGCCTAGAAACAGGTCATCTGACTGCACCCACCAGTGCAGATGACTTCTGCATATTGAAGACAGTTTTACGGGAAATGACAATGCTTGGTAGAGAATGGACCACTGAACTGCTATTGTCCATTTGAGTACTCTCAAAGAACCTTGCTAATGAAGTAGAACAAACTGCAACTGCCATCGAACCCAGAGCCCGAAGTATTAACTTTGCTGACAGAAAAGGCATATCCAATAATTCCTGAACTTATTTTCTTAGAGACACTATGCGATGCCTTGGTAAGGAAGCCACTTGTGTAATTGTGTTCAGCTGTGTTGCTATGAATTCTAGGTTTTGTACAGGGATCAAGTCTGACTTTTCTAGATTTATCCTGATGCCCAGATATTTGAAGACATTTAACTAGATGGTTCATGGACTGAAGCAGTAGACGCTTTGTTGGTGCAGTGAGGAGCCAATCGTCTCGACAGGGAAACACCTGGAATCCTTTTAGCCTCAGGTGAGCCACTACCACTGCTAAACATTTGGTAAACACCCAGGGAGGGCTGTGGTGAGTCTAAAGGGCAGTGCTCTGAACTTGTAATATCTAGCTCACCGCCGAAAGCGCAGGTGTCTTCAGGAGCATCTGTCTATTTTGATTTGACAGTATGTGTCCTGAAGATCCACTGAGCACATCCAATCATCCTTGTGCAAAACAGACAGAATGGACTGGACTGTAACCATTCGGAACTTCAACGTCTTGACAAATTAATTCAGAGTGCTGAGATCTAGAATAGGTCTCAGGTCCCTTGCTTTCTTTGGCACTAAAAAGAAGTGAGAATAAGTTCTGAATCCTCTTTGTTCAGTTGGGACCTTTTGGATGACTCTCTTAGACGTTTTTGGACTTCTTGAACAGTGTACTCCCTCTGACTGGGTGGCAAGTTGGGCGGTTTCCTCCTGGGACCAGAAGGATGAAGGGAAAGTGGAATGTAATAGCCTCTGGATATAATGTTTAGCACTCAGGTGTTGTTTATTATGTTTCTCCAGGCATCTACATGCAAGGATAGGTAGCTCCCGAGTGCCTCCAGAGTAGAACAGTCAGGGCAGCACTTCAGGAACGCTGATGGGGTATGTCAAGAAAGGGCTCCCTGAAACCCTGATTTCTGCTGACCCCCCCCCCCCACCTCAAGGGCCGTGTCTGCCATTAAAGCCTCTGGAGGAGTTGTCTTCACATGGGTCCTGGAAAGATCCTCGAAACTTTCTGAGCCAAGTTTTCGTCCCTCCTTGCCAATTCCTTGAAAAGGTCCTCTGGGGGGTAGAAACCTTGATCCTCACAGTAGACAAGGTCTTTCCTTATTTTTCACTATGGGTTAGTGTATCTTTCACTGATGGTTCAAACATGGAGGAGCAGTCAAAGGAAGGATTAATGAATTACACCTTGAAGGGCTCCACAAAGCCAAAAAGCCACATCCAGGCCTGTCACCTAATGGCTATGCCTGAGTCGGGTGCCCACGAGGTGTCTTACACCATGTGTGAAATCAACCTCATCAAGCAATTTGTACAGAAGGAGAGAGTGGCCAGTTGGGGAGAAACTTTCTTCAAGTCCTACTCCAGCATGGTCTTTGCAAGAGAGCTAGTTAGCCCCTTGACCAACTCTCTGCAAACGGGTGAAATGTGCCAAATAGTTTAATGACCTCAGAGCAAAAGCAGCTGAGATGTGAACGCACTTTCTATGCTTGCCCATCGCTCAAGACTCCTTGTTCAATGGATGGACAGTGGAGCTTTGTTCAGCTAGCTCCTTCTTTGTGGCTGCTGCAACAACAAGAGCATCTACTGGGATACCTTTGCACCAATGGAGACTATCAGAAGGTGGGCTCAGAATCTTATCACGGTGCTTGGGGATAGGGTCAACCTGTCCGGGTCCTTCCAGAACCGGCGGGAGACAATCTATCAGGGGATCCACTGGGGAGACACCCAGGACATAGATGGGCCCTCCCTGAAAGCCTCCAGGAACACAGATTCCTCAGGAGGATGTTGGGAGGACTAGCCACCTTTCTCCCTAAGGAGTTCCACAATGTCTCTGAAGGAAACATCAACAGGTGGTGATAGAGGGGATCCCTCTCCCTCACTGAAGTCGGGGTTCTCTGTGAGAGACTCCATAGGGGAGTCTATGTGCCTCCTTTTACACTTCTTCCAAGGGACATCCTCCATGGTTTGCTGCGGAGCGGTATTGGAAGAAGGGTGGACTTCCTAGGGGAAATGGCCTGGAGGCTCCTTGGGGCAGGCTTGCCTACAGCAGTCGTGATGGGTTCAGTGCTCAGAACTGATAAAGGGTGGAGTAGACTCAGGCAGTGAGGAGATGCTTCTCTAATCCTGGAGAAAGCCCTTTCTGCAACCCAGAAGGCTAATGGACCTGAGGAAACCTTCTCCCTCAGAGCCAAAGATTCCAAAGGGGTGAGAGAGGACAGCCAACCACTGATCTGAAGCCTGCCAACAGTACCGGACTTCAGCTGTTGCGGGCCGAAGCTCTGAGAGGAAGAGAAAGATCTGATAAAGTCGGAGCCAAAAGCAACCCCCCCCGAGTAGGTGCCGATGCCTCAGATTCAGGACCTGTTCTGATCTGAAAAGGAGGGGGCAGGGCTGGTCAGGGACATGGCTGGAATAAAGGAAGGGAGCTTCCTTGGATCTGACCTCAACTCTTGGAAAACCAGGGTCTTGCGTTTCCGAGACAGAGGGATAGATCAGAAAAGGAGTCAGCAAAGTAGAAAATGGAAAACTCACAGATCCTAGATCGGACAGAGATGGCATGACCCCTATCTGGATCTGCACCCTGTGGAACTTCCACATCATCCTGTCCATATCTGCCTCAGTGAGACTTCAGGAAGATCTGGAGGAGGATGCGTAAGAAGCATGCCTGGATATTGGTTGGTGTTTGAAAATCCTTTGCTGGAACAGCTAGAGAGACTGGTTCCACTTGAAAAGTAGGTAGTCAAGATCCAAAGATGATGTCCCTGAGGTAGGAGAGCCAGAGACTAGAATGGGTTACTGATCCAAGGTCCTAGGATCTGAGATAGTCCTGGATCTGCTCGGAGCTGAAGAAAGTTTTGCCACATGGATCTGCAGCCAATGGATCCAAGGAGTGTTTTAGGATCTGATGTTTCTTGGTCCTATTCGGATCTAGGACAGTCAGATTGGAGGGCCTGGATTGTTTTTGACTTGGTGCCAAGGAGTCCCTAGAAGAGGCAGAGAGGGATCTCTTGGAGCCGGCATGCTTCAAGGAGGTTTAAACCCCGGAGGCAAAAGAAGCAGGAGAAGGACTTTTAAGATTAATTTGTTGCGGCAGTCTGCCAAGGGCTGAGGGTTAATGGCCACACAGACTGAGCAGTCAGAATCTAAATGTCCTGGTCCTGGGCAATAGATGCACTTCCTATGGGCATCTGAATTCAGGAACTTATGCCCACAAGAAGTGCATTGTTTAATTCCCAGTAACGCAGAATTCCAATACATACCATGCAATAGATGAATGCCAATATGCCATTTCTTAAAGAAAGGGAGTACTTAATACTCTACAGAAACCACCTGGAAGGGACCAACAGATTCTTGCAGCAAAAAAGCTCTAAATATATGCAGGCTACTCCATTTTACCTACAGATCAGACTAATGTACTACAAAAAGAAGGGCTTCAGCCATGCAAAGAGATGTCCTCAAAGAGGCAGACATAGCCACATGCTATACCACAGACCTCCTACATTAAATTCAACAGAGAAAGAGGCATGTAGTAGTGGAGGAGACAGCAGGTCCTAGGGAGGTGGCCTGCAGCTTAAGGGCTTCTATCCCTGTCGCAAAACAGAAAATTCTTTCATTCTTTTTCCCGCAAATGATTGTTAGGCTATCTAGTGTCAGGCCTGCATCCTGTAATGGCACAGTTCAAACGTTTGAGGGGTAGATGTCCTGTGTGGCCATCTGGTCTGGTGATCTTGCGACTTCTGACAGGCTGACTAACAAGAAATTGACCCAATACTTTATCCAGAAAGACTATAGTGGGGATACTGCTCTAAAAGACTGGAGAAACGCAGCACCTCACAGTGATTAGGAAGTCCAGTATTTTCTCACTTCTAGGCTTTCCAAATGTTTCCATTTTTCTTCAACTCCCTTCTTTTTCAGTGAGATTTCAATCTTTAGGCTAATAGTATATCCTTATACTGAAGATGAAACAGCAGGGATGGACCCTGTATGAGTTGCACTATTCTGTTTGTTCTAAGGTAGATGTAAAAAAGAGCAAGGGATTTCTTATAAGTGACAGTTGCTAACAGAAGGAAATGTTGTCTGTCTGCCAAAAAAACATACATTGTGAGGGTCAGTCCTTAGGTGGAACTGGTCTTCCATAGGCAATTATGTTTTTCTAGGCATTCCATGGATCTCAGAACTACAACCAAGCCAGCAATTCAAGAATTCAATACCCTCCACAGAAAAAAATGGATTCTAATAAGCTTTTTAAGAGAACGGAAAGAAAGTAAATTATTCTTAAGATGGTTAATGTTCTCTGGAAGTCACCTGGATGGAACGGACAGACGGATGGACTTTTAACCAACTGCTTGTAGCAAAAAATTAATGGAATATGTTGTAGGCTGCTTCATCTTTCAGAAACATATAAGACTGAAAAAAGATCTGAAAGTTAATTTAGAAGGGCAGATGTTTTCCCCAGCTGCTTCACAAGGATAAGGAAATCTATTGCAACAGTGAGGTCTACAATGAACTTACAGAATCCTGCAGAATGCAGGCTGCATAAGCAAAAGTCTCAGTTCCAGATGGCTGAAGATTCAATACAAAGCTCAAGTAGACCTTTAATGGATGAGTGACTTAGGTCATACAGGTTACTTAATGAACTGCTTCCTGTGCTCATGGTACAGGGTTTGTGTCCTTCCTTCTTCATTTATATATTTTGCAACTCTGAGCAAGTCTCTTAACCAGATATTGCTCCTAGGTCAACTCTGAAAATGGACAAGTTGTGAAATGTGCTTTCCCACTAAAAACAGGTAAAATAAAGATAGTTAAAATGACATGTCCCAATTCATGCACACCACCCCCAAGTATCAACTTTGAAGTGATTCTCTAGCACAGTAACTGTACTATACCTAGAGTTCCTCTCTCTTGATACATTGCTTTGTTACATTTATGTAGCACCCACCACAAGTTTGTACAACCTTAGAGGATATTATATTAAAAAAGGGGATGCAGGAAGCAAAGTCACTTTTATGCTGGGGGTTAGCACCCACCACAAGTTTGTACAACCTTAGAGGATATTATATTAAAAAAGGGGATGCAGGAAGCAAAGTCACTTTTATGCTGGGGGTTAGGCTTGTCAGCACTTCATCCTGAACTGCTAAATTCTTTTCTTTCTTTGGGAAATTTGAAAAAAAAAAATAGCTAATGTATTTAAATTTGATGAACTATAATAGAGCCTTCTGGAGTGCTGGCATCTCAGTGACTGTAGTAGTGCATAATGCGGGATCAGATTATAGCAGCAATTGGTTTTCTCGGAAAGTAACACTCTGTACAAAATGGAACTACTGAACATACACCACAAAAAAATTCAGTAAAAAGGAAGCTACAGCAGTCAAGGCTAAAAAACATTAGCATACGTCAGTGTCAGCAGCCTGTCAAGTGATCTAAAATTTTATCTAGCAGCAATTCCCAACTCCCAAGGAGGAACAAGCATTAACCTTTATTACCTTAAAAAGGTGTATGATAGGCACATCACGGACATGCACACACCTACACTCTACTAACAAAACAGAAATACACATGTATGGGATCATCTTAAAGAAAGACACTGGTGTTAAAACTCTATGCCTCACTGCAACAGTGGAGACAGCTCAAACAATAAAGATATACAGTTTTTATCCTAACCTGATGCTTTCCTTTCAGACTGATCACCCATAATACTTACTCACTTAATGACTCAAAGGTGACACATGCAGACTGCTTGACAGTGGAACGAAGAATCAAGTCTGACAACACAAGATGTACAATATGCACTGTAAGCAAAAAAGAACAGGACTCTGGCACTAGCTTTATCCAAAATACTACGTTCCATACCGAACTTTGTTAATGTTACCCCACCAAAGAATCCATTTAATGCTTGACAGGGGAAAATGGTAACCTTTTTTAGTCAAAATGTAGTATTTGGGCACAACATGGAAGAGCCATATCTGTTTATGAAAGTGTAGGATTCCTTTAACACCTTCATTTCCACACTACATAACAAATGGGAATATATATGACACCAATACTGTGTTTAAATGCATTTACCTAGATTCACTTGCACAAGCTATCTAATACACACACGCTCTACCATCCATATTCACCAACACTCTGAACAGCATGACAGGAAGCTGACCTTTGAGCCCTGCTAGCGCGCACAACATGATGAGACAAAAACAATAATCCCTCACTTAATGCATTCTTTACTCACTGCTGCTGTATTTCTATACATTTGTTTCTGGCATATGGGTGACAAGGGAAGACAGGCTGTAAGGAGCGTGTGACCATGACCGGATCATGACCACTAACCATTCCCTTGAGACTATGCCTTTAGCATTTTACCAGCTGGGGTTATTCAAACAGAAATGGCAAGTTAATCAATCAGAAGGAGGCATGAGGAATGATCTGTGATTTGGATCAGATTGTTATGGTAATTCAGATGAGCAGCTGAAGCAGATGACGATAGCTGCCAGAGATAACACAAGGATTCAGGTGTCAATCTGCATGTGGATTCAGTGGAATCCAGATATGTTCAGTGCTTATGCTAATGATTTCAAACAGACAGACATCCATTGGAATATGATTAAGTACAACATAAATTGGAGACAATGTTAGTCTTTAGTACCAGTTTTACAAATTTGCATTTCTTGCTGTCTTGTAATGTAGCACGTCTGTAAAATTATTCTGTAGCTATTTACCCCCCCGTCAGTCTACATGTTGTATGGTAGATAAACATGTACTAGGAGGCCAATACTGCGAGAATCAAACCCAGGATTTCTTAATGTAGAACACCATGTCCACTCACGGTTACTTAATACAACCACTAAAATACCCCCATCATATTAATAAGCTGACAGAATGCACATGATCTAATTGATCAAATTTCACCTACAAACGGATAAATACAAATAAATTCCATGTGTCAAAAGAAAAGAAAAATGCAGGACATCTTCACCCAAAGATGCAATACACACAACATATGTCATACACAGAGAGGTGTACTGTGTGCGTCTAGCTGTACAAATTGTTCCGCAGACTTACCCTACAAAAGGGACAGCGGAAAGAACCTGGTGAACAAAACTTAAAACTGCTAAATACGTGAAAAATGTTGAGTCTTTCGGCTTTTCCCGGTTAGGGGTCGCCACAGCGGAACTCTGGTCCGCTAATGATTGGTAGTTGATTTTTACATGCCGAGTTACCAGCCCTGACGCACAACCTTCCTTGAAGGTACGCCCATTCACGCATGTCTCCACGCAGAAGACGCTCTAGCTGAGAATCGAACCGGACAGCGTCTTACTGTGAGGCGAAAATGCACAATCAATTACTTTGGGTCTACAATGTTTTCTATGTGCCTCATTTCTAGCCAATTCCTCCGCTACACAGGATGAAATCCTACAAATTTAAATGCCATTTCTGGTGCAAGCTACCTATTTCTGCTTAGTGGAGTTCAATGCTGCAATAATCCAGACAACATTGTATTACACTCTAGCATATATTTCTCCACAAAAGTTCTGTTAAATGGTAAAAAGAATAACTTAACTTCTCATCAGGTTCCTCAACAAATGTGAAAAGAAAGAGAAAATACCACACTGAAATGTGATCCTATCCTCCCAAAATATGAGAGTGAGCTTCCCTTCTTTGTTAAAATTCTGCCCTAGACAACTTTCATTCTATTCTTGGTACCCATCTTGTGTAAACAGGAGACATCCACATTTACATTTGTTTAACTAGAGAAACAGCATATTTCAAATAATGGAACCTATGACTAAGGGCACAGTGACACAAACTTTTGCTTACTAACTCTGTGTCTTATGTTATTGAAGCCTATGTATTTATACAACAGAAAAAGAAAAGTGTGTTTTATTATAATACCATACCTGAAGCCTCACTGAAATCACTGCACTGGTTACACACATTAGAATGACATATAAATTTACTAGCACAGACATGATTCCCTTCCCAACCCTCATCTAAACTAAGCCCTAAACTCAACATTTCATTAGAAATCCACAAAGCAGCAGAATGCTAAGATGACAGAAGCTGGTCCCCTATTGTGCTTAACAATAGCTCTCTGATTGAATAATGGCGTTTGATCAAAAAAGCAACATATGCTAGTTCGGCCAGCCATCTGAGCAGGTGAAGTACAAGTCTCTTCCCTATTTCTAACACAAAAAACTTGGGTCTTTGTTTCTTTCAGTATTTATCACTTTGAAATAATGAAAAGCTTTAAAATGTGTCGGCTGGTGCAGATTTAGTATGTATGTCAAATTTATCATGCACTTTACTATGTAGTACTCTGAAACAAAACAACACATGCAAAAATAATTTAAAATTACACTACAGGAAAACACTTGTGCTCTGCTATAAAGCATACTCTTTTCACCTCAGCAACTCCACTTCCACTGTGTTAAAAGTCTTTTGAAAGTATCTGCTGACTCTGAACTGCAGTCTTTAAGAGTAACTTTTTATATTATAAACTTTAAATTTATTAAAATCAAACTACATTTAACAAATCTCCAAACGTGTAGAACAGCAATGCTGAAAAATATAATACATGGGATATGGGTATGACACATACTTTACTAAGACACATGGCAAAAATATCAGATGAAGTGCCTCTTAAAAATAACAACAGTATCTGGGAGCATATCGATGGTCTGACCTCCGATTTCAAATGCCATTAGTCGGACCTTTACCTCAAAGAGTTTCACACTTGCACAGCTCCTCCAGCCTTGCCCTGAGGGACCGGTCTTTTAAACTGCCTTCCCCTTCCCAGCTCATATTTTACATTTACTGCAATAAACTGCAGAAAAGAGGCATCTGGTAAGCCTGGGGCTCTTCTCCTTGGGGACTGCCGTTTTGCCTCATCCCCAAGGCCCTCATTAGATATCATTATACTGTTTGCCACTGTCCTCCCTCTAGTCATGCCTGAGGAAGGCAGGGCTGAGGATCTTACTGACAGACCCCCCCCATTCCTCTCCACTCCCCTGACCTGCTGTCCCATATAACTAAGTCCAGCACTGTTTATGCAGAAGTGCATCTGCTCAAGAGAGGAGACTCGCACAACACAGCTTTCCTTCATTTGTCAGTTCTGCTCACATCTTATTAGAATTGTAAAGTGACTTCTCCCTTACAAAACTTTGGGATTTTATGCTGCTATTGTTATTCACTTACCACCCAGCATAGATGTGTAAAGCAAATTAACATTTATATCAAAGGACGAGACTGGACAATTTATAATCTCAATTTGGTTGCTCTTTGCAGACAACAGAATACAGGAAGATAGCACAGTTATCCACTTCACAAACTACAGATGTATAGATCTTAAAAATAATTTGCAAGCCAGCAAAACTTGTACATTATTTTAAAAAGTGCTGGTATAAACATACTTTTATTAGGCAAATATTTAGCTCTGTGTACTTTTAAGCCTACAAAGACTTTTCCTCTGATATGCTTAATAATCAAAGTGAACATTTACCGAACACAAGACCCATACTTCTTTTTTTACTCAGTAGTTTTTACATAATTAGCCATTAATTTGCTGAATGTCAGATTCTTAAAATATTAGGCAATCTAAGCCTAAGGATAAGGAACCATTTTTACACCAATCTCACTACATGCAGGCAAACTGCCTAATTAAATTACATCTTATGTACCCTGAAGTTGATGTTTTCAAAACCATATTTCTCTAACTCCTTTTATGTTGATTCCATTCCTCAGGTTATATGAGGGAAAAAGGGCGGCTCTTCTCATGGTTGGTGAAAAATCAAAGTGGGAAAAAGTATGAAAATAGTTTCCTGTTAAAGTGATTTGCAGACGTTTGAATATACATGCATCATAGCATTTGATGAGTTAAGTGCTGTAATGTATTTCTCCCATTTGTTCATCCTTACGCTGTTGGGTCATTCTTAAATAAAAAGCTTTGTAAACTTTTCATTATAAACGGTGTCCTAAATAAATTTACTATACTCTATCTTGACATCACCTTATGTTAATTTGCAGTGTATTCATAGACTTTAATGGAGTAACTTTGCACATGTGTGATGGTGCTCCCATTAAAGGTTATGGATGCAACACACATTTTTCTTATGCTGATGTCACAGAGGTTAGAGTTCACTGTCTTTATTCAATGGCATCAGTGGAAGAAAAATAAGTTTAAAATTCATTTAAAACTTTTTTTTCCCCAAAGAAGCTGAAATCATTCATAGATTAGCATGCTGTAGTGTACAGTTATAAATCAGCAAATCCCTTTAAAGTTGTAAAGGACAAAAGAACAGGCTGCTGCCGCAGACCAGTTTCCAGTCTCCATTCAAAGAGCAGTCTTTGGTTGAGGAGAACATTCAACTAAAACTTTCACAGACATTAACTCTCAACCAGAGAGGATTAAAAAAACATGGCACTGGTGTTTAAAAATAACATCGGAGGGTCAGAATGATGAACATTTACTTAATTTTCCACAGCAGAAGGTCTTTATATACAAGGCCCTACATAGTTGGGGAATATTTGTATCGCCTTGGTTTGCTTATTTAATAAGGTATATTATATGCTGCGGTGGTGGTGCTGCGGTAGCATTGTCGCCTCACAGTAAGACGTTGTCCAGTTCGATTCTCAGCAAGAGCGTCTTCTGTGTAGAGACATGCGTGAATGGGCGTACCTTCGTGGAAGATTGTGCGGCAGGGCTGGCAATCCGGCACGTAAAAAAATATACTGCCAATCATTAGTGGACCGGAGTTCCGCTGTGGCGACCCCTAACCGGGAAAAGCCGAAAGACACAACAACATATGCTCAGACAGGTCTGACTTTCATCCTCTGATATTTACTGATGGAAAAGGTAGATCTGAGGGACAAAATCCTAGTGCTATGCCTAAATCATAGCAATTTTAAGGTATGTCAACAGGGAATGACTGTATATTAGAGACCCTCAGAAGACACAACAGACATCACAGAGGAATACAAAGCACATGGGAGGGTGGCCTAATGGTTAAGGTGTTTGCCTTACAAACACAAGGTGCAGGGTTTGAGTCTCAGAAGGGATAATTGGCTAGGCTTAAAATGGCTCGCAAGGGCAGTTAGCTTAGTACTAACCTATGAACCTATGAACCTATATGACCTTGCTACCATGGTTGACGACTTAATGGACTACTGTGAACTTCATACAGCATTTCCTAATACACTGCAAATGGTACATATTTAGCATTTAAATTATTTAACATTAACACCTAAATACCACAGAAAATGAGCAAGAGAGCATTAAAAGCATCACGAATGAACAGACACATAAATTTAGGGAAAACAACACAAACAGCAGTTTTGATATTTAGAGGAAAACTGCATCCCCTCCAAAATAAACATTTCCTCATCAACAAGTGTATTTTCTTCTCTATGAGCTCATCTATAAAGTACAACACTGAACTGCACAGCCTTATGTATGGCATTTCTGTGTCATTCATCTTCCTTGCCAATCCACGCTACAGAGCATCCAGACAAGATGAAATTCTTCACACAGCAAGGTACCTGTAAGCCCTTGCATTCCTTCCTTCCCACTTTAGTCATAACCCTCAAGGATCTCTGGGATGCAGCACAGAAACCACTGCTCTGAAGACAGGAACCAAGACAGGAGACAGTCTGTAGCAAAAAAAAGTGAGGAAAACTATTTCAAAAATGCACTAACTTTTGACAAGCACAATTGGGAGTTTACTGCACAGCATTAAAGGTATGAAATGCTAAGGAGTTTCATCCTGACTGGGATGATTCCTGCAGTCTCCATTTGCCTACCACGCAGCTTTAGAACAGTCCTGAGCTGTCCCTGAAATGCAGTAATTTGGCCTTCTAGGATTATACAATTAACAAAAAATAAACAAACAAAAACTAATTTAATTACACACTAAAGCGGAGACAAAAAGGGACCAAACCAAGTGTTTAGATAACAGCAAATAAGGTAACTCAGGCAAATCTGAATAAATACCTTCTCAGCATATTCTTAAACAAAGAAGTAATTCAGAAACCCATTTTAAGTTAATGGAAAGAATATCCCAATGTAAAAAGAATGGCAAAGAAATGCCACAGTTTGGAACAGTGCACAGTGGAAGAAAAATGCTTTTAGTTGAAATAAATGCATTCGTATGGCAACCCATCTTCAAGTTATTTGAGAGTTGAACAAATTATAATACAACAGTAAGAGAAATATACTGGCATTAGTAATACATACAGTATATGTAAGACCAAGATTACTGTATCAGATGCTACAAGTAGACCCTAACTTTTTGGGTCCCATAAACGAGTTCATCCTCACCAAATCACAACCTGGAAATTTCTCCATACAGACTTTCTACTTTGGGTGTACTCATCAAACACAGACTACACGCCAGTTTCTTATGCATGCCTAATCTCCAAACCAGATGTTTATTCCCCCCAAATCACAAGTTAGCACACTGCCAGTGAAGCAGGAAATAACAATGAAGATCAGAACCCTACACAAGCAAGAAAAATACCCACAAACAGCAAAAAATGAATGGAGGAGCCACCCACCTATATAGAGGGACAATAGGAAGGTAACTGTTTCAAAGATCAATTTATAACAGTAAGAAAATAATCTACCATCAGGGGGACTCTGTTACGTTACCTCTCATGGAGTAATCCACCAAGATGGAAGAAGCCAGAGAAGAACTGAAGGACCCAATTTAAAAATGCTGAATTCGGTATCAAGGTAGCCCGGCTCCTGGAGCAGAGCTTGACACAATGCTTGGTGAAGGCAGGCTGTGAATGTCACGCAGCTGAGGCAGAAATGTTGGCAATGGAAACATTCCTTAGGATGATAATGTAAGTAGGCACAACACTGGTGAAGTGGCCTGTAGCAGCAGCATTTTCCATTAGGTTGTTAGCTGCCTGTTGACACAGTAAGAAGCAACTGGTAACCCCAGCTGGAATCTGCTTGGAAACATGAACCCTTCCTTCCATGGTGAAAAGGAAACAGCTGTTCAATATTCCTAAAACCTAGCATCCTCCAAGTAAAGCTGTTATAAAGACTAAGTAAATCTGGAGCAGGTGATGCACTTCCAGGGTGTGAAGCACTCTCCATTTGGGTTTCTGCTCGAATAAACGAATCAGGAAGATGAATGGATTGTTTTAGGAACTACCTGGAAACAACATATGAAAGGAAACTTAGGTTAGTCCTAGTGGTGAACACCCAATTCTTGAGAAAAAAAATCCCTACTCATGATGGTCTGAAGCTCTGAAATCCTGTGCACAGAGATAATGACCAACAGAAAAAATATATGTAAATTGGCACCCCAAGCCATCCAGTTCAAATAGCAGATAGGCGAACATGAAATTTGGATTTCATGGAGGGAAGAGGATCTTTAGAGGAGGATGGAGTTGCTGCATTTCTTTAAGGAATTGCTTGAACAACCAGTGCTGAACCACAATCCTGTCGTCCACAACACTGTGATGTGCAGACATTGTCATGCAAATGTGACCATAAAACATCTAAGTCACAGTGAAGATCACCCACACAGGCTGACTGTCTAGACTTAGACACTGCCTAAATTGAGAAGTAGTTCCACTTGGAGGCATACTTTCCTGAGTGAAAGTCTTACCAACGACAATAACCTCAGAAATCCCATCTAGCACACCCTGTGCAATCACCATTGTCTTAGCAGAGGCCAGGCTCTGAGATGGTGGCAGATGTCTTCCCAATTGGAGGGTAGGGTAGGGTAGGGGCATCTCAAGCTTGGACCAGAAAAGTCTTCATTATTACCAGGGCCATGACAGTCAAAACTCACACAAAGGATGATAGAAATTAGTTTTTTTCCTGGACTGTCAGATGAGAGGTGGGAATGGTAGAATGTCTACAGAAATTCAAATACAACAAAATGACTGTATCTGATAATAAAATACAATGTTGTATTTTACTGTCTACAGAAATTCTCTGTACAACAGAAAGGAGAACACTTCTACCTCTGAGTTCTCCAACATCTGCAAAACTTGACAGAGCACAGCTTTTGAAACCACAGTAGAAAAAGCCCACTGGAATACTAGTGGGGGCAGTTCACCATTACAGGGCCCAGCAATGACAATCTGACACCAAAAGAAGTTTCCTAAGCAAACTGCATAGTTGAAGCCACTGAGATCTCTTAATTTAAGCTGCTGCAGAAAATACATTCTCAGGTGTTCAAATGACAATATTAAGATTGTGGCAGACCAAGTGCTGGACAGCGCAGTATTGTCACCTCAAAGCAAGTGGTTCTCCAGTTCGATTCGCGGCTTTGGTGCCTTCTGAGCAGTGTCTGCATGTCCTCCCTGCGTTCGTGTGGGTTTCCTCCGGGTGCTCCAGTTTCCTCCCACGTTACAAAGACATGCGTCTGGAGCATTTCTCCCTGGACCTCTGCTGAAAATTGGTTTGTTCCAAGTCAAACTTTCCCGGTTAACAAATACTAAATAAATATATCCAGAACATATAATGGAGTCCAAAGCCTGGCTACTGCAATGATTCTGTTTAGGCTGTGAACTCTAGGATGCTTTCAAGGGGAAGTAATTATCAACACTGGAAAGTGTCCAATTCTACTACAATAAAAGTAGCCCCGAGAGCTGAAGAAAAGAAATACTTCCTCCAAGTTGATGGGACCTCAGAAGAACTACAGCATGGGTGCACAACCTGCAGGGATATTTTCAGGAAATCTCTGGATAAATAGCGACAAGGAGTCAGTCATCCAAGTGAAGGAACACAATGGATATACTTTTTCTGCTTGACTTCAGTGATCACTGCAAACACCTTGGTGAAGGCTGAGTGCTGAGGAAAGACTTGTACTGAGCACCCAGAAATAAACATCAGGACTCGAGTGGATCCCTAATAATGACGTTTAAAAAGGTAAACATGTCTAGTGGACACCATACAGATACCCTACAGAAGCAAGAGAATAAAAACTGCAAGGTCACCACCAAAAACCAAACATAAAATAAATGCAAATGTAATGATCGCAACAGTGAAACACGAACATCCAAACATAAAATAAATGCTGGTTGAAATTACTGTGGTTCAGGACTTGCCTCTCACCTGTATGACCAGGGAGATAGACAGCATAACCCCTTACCCTCTCCCCAAAATAGGATATTCTCTACAACCCACTGAAGCACAGGCTTGGCTTATCCCGAGAGTTCACAATGAGACAATGAGACTGTTTGATCCAGCAGTAGAAATGTTTCTCGGAAAGGACCTGTGAGCTCCAAGACATGGCCAAAAGTGACTACTGTCTACAGCCAAATGGCCATTGGTGATGGTTCACCAAGTTATAGAGAATTTGAACAGCCCTTCGACACAGGCAGCTCCCCAAGCCATCACTGAAGTTGTCTTCTTAAGCAACTTAACCAGCATGTGGGATGGGGGGAATGGACTTCAGTAACTCTTGCTGAAGTATGGGTATCATAAAGACTCTCCAACCATGTGAAGGCCTGCTTTATCTAGGTTCATAGGTAGGTACTAGGCTATTGGCCCTGGGGCCTATACAAGCCCAGCCAAAAAGGTACCCTGGCTTTTGCCACCCAAGAAAATTATTTTCCTGTGCCACTGTCGAGTAGAGCCAGAGAGGTGATCCCCAGGGTGAATTTCCTATCTCCCATCCAGTCATCAAGATTTTTCTTGAAGAGTGCTAATGAGGAGCTTTGTTTGATATAGATAGGTAGTTTATACCAGAATATGGGAAGTCTCTGGGACAGGAATCTATCCCTCCGGCATGTTCTGTTTATTGTGGTGACAAGGTTTAGGTCCCTAGAGCGTGTAGCTCAGAGGGATTGGGATTTTTTTTAAGTGGAGCATGTCCAACAGCTCTGGGTTTGACAAAGCTTTGTATGTTAGGCAGAGATCACCTCTGAGTAGGCGATATGCGACGGAGTAAAGCTAGATTTTTTTCAGATGGTCTGCGTAGGGCATCTGTTTGAGGCCAGTAATCCTCTTTGTGAGGTATTTTCTGCGACCTTTCCAGTTGTTGTAGATGTCTTGTGAGGTACATACCAAAAGGGGTGTTGTACTCTATAATGGGTCTAATGCATGATGAATAGAGGGGAACAATGACCTCTTTTTTGCTGGATGAGAAACCTTTTGCGATGAGGTGTGCCACGTAGAAGGATTTCCCGACTACTGTGGCGATATGATTATCAAAGGAGAGACTACTGTCCACCTGTGTCCCAAGGTCTCTTATCACACTTTTGGTGTTAAGTATACTACCACCTATGTTGTAGTTCATGGGTACGGAGTTTTTACCAAAGGGGATGACAATGCACTTTTTGACAATGAGCCATGGCTTTGACACCAGGCATCTGTCTCAATGAGGCCCTTTTGTAGTATGTCCACATCATTAGGAGTTTCGATTATGGCTCCTAGTTTGCAGTCATTTGCGAACTTCGTTAGCCAAAGACCTTCTGTGTTGGCCTGTACTTCAGAGAAGTAGACACCAAACAGGAAGAGGACCCAGGACTGAACCCTGCGGAACTCCACTTGTCACTGATCTGAAGTCGGATTTGGAGTCTGCTACTTTCACAGCGTGGGTTCTGTCAGTGAGCCATTAGCAACCCATCTTGTGACATAGGGACTTATACCTAGTTCAGTGAGTTTATCTATAATTCCAGAGTGGGGGATGGTGTCGAAAGCCTTGGCAAGATCTAGATAGGCTGTGTGAACCACCTTACCCTTGTCTACGGCTTTGGTGACTGCTTCAAAGAAGTCCATCAGGTTTAGGAGACATGATCTGCCTTTTACAAACCCGAACTGGGTGAGGTTCAGAGTTTGGAGATTACCAATGTCATCTATAAGTTCCATGATGATACGTTCCATGGCCTTGCAGACAAGGCTCGTCAGGCTAATGGGGCGGTAGTTCCCGGGGTCCGTGGTGGCTCCCCCCTTGTGGAGTGGGATAACAGTCACTGTGCGCCATTCAGCAGGCACAAAGCCTGAGGTACGGCTATGATTGAACATGGTACTTAGGTGGGGTGCCAGTTCGTTCTGTAGTTCATGTATATGTTGTCTGCTCCCATGGATGCTGTGTTCTTGGCTTTGGAGAGTGTGTTTTTTACCTGTGCAGCCGTGATTACAGAAACTTTGCATTCTTCCGGTATAGAGATGGGCTCTTTAGGGGGTAAGAGGGGGGTAAAGTTAGCACTGAACCTATCTGCCAGGATGTTGGCAATATCAGTTGGGTCTTTATATTTAGTGCCATCGCACTGTAACTCAGAGCAAATCTGAGTGTTGCCACTGAGATTCTTGACATAGCTATAGAATGCTTTGTGGTTGTCTTTAGAATCAGTGGCGATTTTGTTTTCGTAATTAGCTTTGGAGGATTTTATCAGGGATCGCAGCTTCTTACTGAGGCTGACCAGGGAGCTCCTCCACTCATGGGATTTTACTCTCTTTTGCAACAGTTTCTTCCTTCTGTTGCACAGTTTGTTTATGGCAGGGGACCACCAGATTGGCTTCCCTTTTTTTTGGAGGAGAGCGTCTTGGTTCTGTTTGGGATAGCACGATCCATGCACTCACTAAGTGCTTATAAAGTGCAATTGTGTAGGATTCAGTAGTCATAACTGCATTGTCCATCTGCACGGGTGTCATGAAGTTCTACACAGGGTCATTTGTCCAGGTGCAGAAGGGAATGACAAAGGAGCACTTCCATCTCAATATTTGCATTGAAGATATTGTTCACTACCTGCTTTCTCAGAAATGGCAATTAAAGTAATGCTATCTGAAGTCCTAGCCACAGCACATGTACAGTCAAAACTACAATAGGATACAAGAAAGCCCACTGAAAAGCCATGTAGTCACTGCCTATTTCAGTCTCTACCTTGTAGATCCCATACTCAAATACCCATGGGAGTACTCTTGCACAAAGTACCATGCAAGATTGCATGAAAGATGTTCCCCACTTGTTGTGGTATATTAACCTCCACATACTGAATGGATGTCTAGGCTCAGAGTGCACTCTATACAATTCTGTACCTGTGATTCAAGCTTCCACTGGATGTTGATTATCTGCTTATTTATCCCCTGAAATGCAAGCCCTGGTTAAGGATGACAGCATGATTCCGCTGGAGGCTGCAGGATTAAAAGGGCCAAGAGACTGCCCCAAGTGTGGAGTCCTTGACCTACAGTACTGATAAGCTGTGAATGGGTGACTCAGGAGACTGTTACTGGGATCAGCTACCCCAGCCTCTAGTTCGACAATGAAACTACAAGATGATGCACTCCCCAAAGTTCAGCTAGGGAGTAGAGGATGGGTGCAGACTTGAGCCTCATTAGCCAAGGAAAGGCTCAGTGCCTGAAGTCACGTGCAAAAAGGACAGCTGAACACCAGATTTATCCTTCTGTGGGTCAAACCTTAATGTACTGAGTGCTTGCCCTTGTGGCAATACTTCACCGTATTCCAAACAAAAATGAAGAGCATGCCATATCAGTACTCAATATAAACACAAATAAGAAAAATGCCAAGTTGGGACTGAAGACCCTTTTATTTAAAACACAAACACAACAGGTAAATACTTCTGAACATCAGTTCTTCCTCTGACCTCAAAAAATGTAATTATTGCAAGTGTGTGTGTGTGTTTTAAATAAAAAGATCTCAGGTACCAACTTGTCATTTTCCCTATTTGTGTTTATAGCTGCATTTAGTAATTGGGGCTACACAACAGTATAATTTCTGAATGCTCCAACATATTCTTCCGGCTGCATGGAGGACCTTCCACCAGTCCCCTCATAAGACACTCTTCAAGTCTACCATCCTTCCAGGTGTGAAAAGGTCAAAAACTACTACTCATGGTTGCTTTGAGTTGAGAACTGAATCCATGATGCCTTTAGCAGTTATTGACACCATACTACTCCCAAAGATTATGTGAGACAATGGCAGTGTAAGGGTTGGCTGGTAATTTCATAAATATCAGCATACCAAGTGCCTGTTTATGTATGCGAACAAAGGGCTTCATCAAAGACTGTGATCCAAAATGAGAAAGCATCGGGGGGGGGGGGGGGGGGCAAAAGTGATACTTATGTAGTCGCAACATTACATCACTGGAGTGTATTCGAACAGAAGCAGACATTCCCAAACATGGAACGGCTTAGCTTGTGCTAATCGGTGATTGGTAAACAAGATGAACCCATCAACAAAAGTCCTTGATGTCAGATCAATGGCTGCTTGGTAGAGGACAAGAGGAATTTGTGTCTGGGGATGGAAAATGCTAGATGTCATAACCAGCATCAGATAAAGTTATACAAGTCAGCAAGAACATTACAGACTGGGGAAGATGTACCATAATTTCATCAGGAATAGTAAATATGCTGTAGACAAACGGCTGGAACCCTGCAGACAATCTTCTACTGGCATTCAAGTAATGATGCCTCAATATACTGGTCTGCCAAATGAGTGTCACTGAACCAAAGATCCCTTTATAGGAGACGCTTGGGATTCATCAAAACAAAAGCCACATACAGGTGTAAAGATGTGTACAATATCAGACAGCATTTAAAGTACTAAACAGGAACTTGGAAATTAATTTAAAACACAATTAAGCTACTCAAAGGCCCTTAAAAGGGTGTCCAATTATTACTGCGCAATATTATTATCCAATTGGTAGTATGACTAAACAGTCAAGGCTTATTAGAGTGACTTGGTACAGGATCGTTATATACATGCAATGTACTCTTAGAGCTTAACTTATCTCTACACAAAACAGCCACAGTTGAAAGGTTTCAAAATATTTAATAATAATTAATAAAAACACAAGACAATACTTCTTATTACACAGTGCTAGTCAAGAGTTCAGAGATTACACAGAAATACTTAAAATAATTCAGTAGTACAGTTCTGACATCACAGAAAAACACTTCGAAATAGCTAGGAACTAGAAAAATTAGACTAAAAGAAAGCACAAGTTTAAGATAACTTACATATGAGCAAGACAGTGCTGTGAGTTGGATGGTCGAGACAAAAATGCTTAATGCCTTCTGATTCTCTCTGTTTAAATTGCTATGCAGTCCTGATTCCCATTGCATCATTTCACACTTTCCTGGTGTTCCCAGGCTAACAGAAACTACATAATTGTTATCTTGCACCTGCAGGAAACTACATCAATAAAAGACATTCCACATGTAAACTCTACTAATTGTTTCTTAAGTTAAAACAATAGGCAGGATGCTTCACTCCAGACTCAGACTCCAAATTCTAACTTCAAAGGGACAGACAAGAAATGCTTGTCTTAGTTTTCTTCACAGCAGAGGGCAATGTTGTTGCATTTTTTTTGAAGTTCAACATTTCACAGCATATTCCTTCATTTAAGAGAACAAGCTTGTATTTCAATATTTCACAGTATTTTCTTTCAATTAAGCAAAGTCTGTAGTTTAACATTCATATTTACAAATGATAGAATTATCTGCACAATTCTATCTGGCTAGGCTGGCAGCCTTCACAATGACCATAACTTAGATGAAATTTCACCCTGATGGTGCTTCCATAAACATTTGACCACAAAGCTCCTCCTATTTAGGAAAAAAAAAGACTTAACTGTTAACAAACCTAAAATACCACAAACACAGAAATTAAATGAACATAACACAAATTCAGATTATGGTTTTGTAGTACAAACATCTTACATTTATCATGAGCTAAGTTGCCATTGTCCCTCCAGCTGGCAAGTTGAACTGCTTTAATACCATTTGCCTACACACTGTTTTTGTCAAATTCTATGACATGTCATAACCTAATAACATATGTAACTTGGTAAGTGTCACTGCCTTGCTAAGCACTTGTCACAATAGCTGTTGTAACTCTATAATTTACATGCTTCCAACCCGCAGCGAAGCTAGGATGAATTGAAAGGACAGGTGCCCCAGGTGCAAAGTGTCAAGGGGCAGAGTCAGACAATCCCAATACAATCCCAATCATTCCTTGGTGGATACCAGTAGCATTTGTAATAGCCAGTACTGCACTTGTCGTCAAATGTGAGCACTGTTAGCACTCCTTGTGTGGTGTAAACTATAGCAACTGCTTGTTGCAAATGTAGCAAGCAGTTTGTTACAGGTTAAAAGGAGAACAATGATATTTTCTGCAACAAAGCTATGAGCTTACAGTCTACACTGTCATATATTCAGTCAAATGAAAAGTTGAGAGATGTTCCTTACAATCACGAATAAGGATAGATACTGCTCTACAGGAGGATGGCAGATGGAGATACTTTCCCTCCTGTTGCAATACTGGATTTGTATGAATGGCTGCCTGCCTCCTTGAACTCATACTCTCAGCTACAGTTCAAAGATTTCTGTGAGTCTGCATAAATTTTAACCTCATCAGAAAACAAATTTTGAAATTAGCAGGGTACAGCATCCTAAAATCTAGCTTACTTAATATTCACTCGTTGCCACTAAAAATTTAGCTCATTTTAACATGTTTGGACTGTAAAATGATTTTCAAAAATTGAATTTGTGTTTTTATAAGGTTTTGTCAATATCCCAAAGCAAAGAAGTATTCAGTGTTTTAATAAAAAGACTCAAAATCACTGCAATTTTGAGGAGCTTGTCAGGCTGTGATCACTGGTCCTAGCCAAATAAATTCAATGTGTTTTCTTTTAATCTGAATATGACTTGTTTGTAAGCCAGGCAAGCACCAACTTCTTCATTTAAGCAACACAAAAAGAAGTTATGTTCTTACCATAACGTTCCATGGGAGTTGTCCATCTCATCATTCATTTTTAACTGATGGGTTCAGAGCCAATCTACTTTACAAGCTTGAGGTCTTCAACTAGCTCGAGGCTAATTCCCTATCTCATGATGTTCTAGTGTCCCACTCAGATCTTGTTTGTGTGTGTGTTCATAATTGCATAAAGGTCATCTCTTTTACTATAAGAAACCTGAAAAAGGTCAATGTCAATAATGTGTCCGAATTGCTAAGAAAGTCTAGATCCCCTAGAAGCCTGCAGGCTAGGGGTTGGAGGGAGGGACATATGAATGAATGGCGAGATGGACAACTTATATGGAATGTTATCTTAAGAACATAACTTCTTTATGTGAAGTTGTCCTATCTCGCATTCATTCTTAACTGATGGGACAGCGTCCCTAGCACCACTAACCCTGGGTAGCTCATGGGAGTATATTCTTCAGCACTGTGGACCCAAAGGAAGCCCTGCCCCTGGAGGCCATATCTACTCTGTAATGAGTGATAAAGGTATGAGGTCTTGCCCAAGTTGCTGCTGCACAAATGGTATCCATAGGAACTCTGGCATGAAAGGCTGAAGAAGTAGCAATGGCCCTAGTTGAATGCGCCTTTATTTTGCATGGTAGTTTTTATTTACTGAATCATAAGTAAAGGAAAGGAAATACAGTCCGACAGCCATCTGGACAGAATGATTTTTGCTACCGCTGTATCTTTTTTAGCATCTAAGAATGACACAAAAGGTAGATCAGACTTTCGGAATCCTTTTGTTCTATGTAAATAGAAACATAATTGTCTGTGCACATCAAGTTGGTGTAACATATATTTTGCCTTATTGCCATACTTGGGGAAAAAAGACTGGTAACTCTATGGTGACTGGTAACTCTATGGTTTGATTTAAGTTGGATTCTGAACACACTTTAGGCAAGAAAGACGGATTTGTACGCAGAGAAACTGTCCTTATGAAACAAGAGGTATGGGGTTTGATTGATAATGCTTGTAGTTCTGATACTCTTCTACCTGAAGTGATGGCCACTGAAAAGATAGTTTTCTAAGTTAAGAACTTCAAGTGACAGGATGACGCAGATTCAAACAGTGGAAGAATTACCCTGGATAGGATGAAATTGAGGTTCCATGGTGGTACTGGAGAGTTTTTTGGTGGCCTTAAAAGACAAGTTCCCTTAAGAAAAGCTTTACACTGTGCAACATAAGGTTTGGTCCATTTTCCCCTAGATGAAAATTTGAGATTGCTGCTAACTGCACTCTAATAGTAGCAGCTGCTGCACCCTGTTCAAATAGCTTTGTTAGGAATTCTAAGATAGAGGAAAGGGGTGCGGAGTAAGGGTCAATTTTATTTTCTAGAGCCCAGATTGAAAACCTTTTCCATTTGCTAAGATATAGTCTTTTCCTTGATGTCTTATGAGAGGATATCAAAATGTGTCATGTGGCAGATGAAAGATTTTGTAACCTGGTTATGTTTGGAACTGGAGCAGCCACGTTGTCAACTTGAGGGTTTTCAGAGATGGGTGAGGAACTTCCGATGAGTGCATCAGAAGATCCAGCACTGGGTCCAAGATCCAAGGTGAGGCTGTAGGAAGGGGAACCAAATTTGAAAAGGCCAGTAAGGGGCTATTAGAATTAAAGTTCTTCCCAATGTGCTGGCTTTTTGAAGAAAGTACAGTTGTGTACACTTACCATAAATGTAGATGTTCGAGTGTATTCACTGTTGCAGTCATTACATTTGGGTTATCCTGCTGGCAGGTTGCCCTCAGTCAGCCTGAATTCCAAAGGCTTGGGTCCTGCGTCGGTTGCTGTCGCCTCTTCCCTGACGTCAGGTCGTCAGGGGTATAAAAGATGCAGCCGACGCCATTGTATTTAGTTTTTCTTGCCCCAGATGTCAGGTGCTCCCAAAAGGGTAGGCTAAAATTATGTAATAAAACATACATGCACCAAAATCAGCTTTACCTTCATCTATAAGCAAATACACCACCTAGGTTGTATAGATTAGAGAAGTAAAGATAAGTTCCAGCAAAAATAAGAGGAATGGCGGTATGGGTAACCTGGACTGCAACAGTGAATACACTTGAATATCTACATTTATGGTAGTGTACACAACTGTACTATGTTCTTCGTGTTTCACTGTTGCAGTCATTACATTTGGGTTGAGTCCCAAAGCTATGGTTGGGGGGGCTGGAGCTAAACAGCATTAGAAGCAGCGATGAGGCCCTGCAGAACTGTAGTGGCAAAGCCTGCCCTGGATTTAGAGTAAAGAGGCAGATTGTAATGTTTTGTAAAGGTATGCATTGAACTCCAAGTAGCCGTCTCTAAAATGTCTTTGGTTGGTACTCCCCTGAGAAAGGCTGCAGCTCTGGTTGAATGTGGCCTAATGCCCTTAGGCACTGGTTTGCCATGCTGTGAGTAGCAGAAACGAATGCAGTGACCTATTCACTTTGAAACAGTCTGCTTGGAGATAGCCTTACCTTGTGATGCTGCAGCATATGCCACTAGTAATTGCTCTGTCTTTCTGAAAACTTTAGTTTTGTACAAGTAGAATCTAAGTTGTCTGTGTACGTCCAAAGAATGCAGAATTTTCTCCCCCTTGTTCTGTGGATTTGGATAAAAAGTTGGCAAATTAATTGTTTGGTTAAGGGCTACACTGGATAAAACCTTAGGCATAAATGTAAGGTTTGTTCTCAGAGAGACCCTGTCTGGATAGAAAACGATAAAGAGTTCCACAGCCATGAGAGCCTGTAGCTCTGAAACTCGTCTTGCAGAAGTTATTGCTAGGAGCAGAGCTGTTTTCCAAGATAAGAACTTTATGTCCGCAGTAGCAGCTGGTTCAAAAGGAGGTAAGGTGAGTTTTTCCAAGACATAACTGAGGTCCCATGCAGGTGCTGGCGTTCTCCTTGGAGGCCTTAGGTTTTTGGCTCCTCTGAGGTACTGCCTTAATAAAGGATGAAAAAAGAGTAGTGGCTCTATATTGTAATGAGCCAAAATGGCAGAGGCATGGATTTTAATTGATGAAAAAGATAGGCCTTCGTCCAGCATCTCAGTTAAATATTGCAAAATCTGAGGAATATTTGGGACCGCTGTATCAGTTCCTTGAACTTGGTTCCAAGCGCAAAATCTCTAACATTTCCCAGCATAGGATTTTCTAGTACTAGGCCTTCTGGCTTCTAAAATGACATCCATCACAGCTTTACTGAGAGGTGTGGTTTGTATGGCTACATTATTCGCCTTGCTGCCAGGTTTAGGGTCCTGAGTTGGCTGTGCAGAATCTGATTGTTTTGCTGGGACAGTAGATGAGGTATTTGAGGTAAGGTCCAGGCTGGGCATTGGGACAAGTTCCTTAAGATCGGATACCAGTACTGGCGTGGCTAGTCTGGGGCAATCAGAATCATTTTTGGTTTCTCCTGCCTGACCTTTAGGAGTACCATGGGGAGGAGAGGCAGTGGAAGAAAGGCATATACTGATAGGTTTGTCCAGTTGAAAGATAAGGCGTCCACTTTCCAAGTTTGTCTGTGATAAGTCCTTGTGCAGAATCTTTTGAGTTGATTGTTTTGAGGGGAGGCAAATAGATCTATGTCCGGGCATCCCCATTTCATTGTTATCATTCTGAAGACTTGTGGATCCAGGTGCCACTCATGGGGATCCATGAGGTTTCTGCTTAGTTCGTCTGCCAGAGTATTTTACTTTCCTGGCAGGAATTGTGCCTGCAGATGAACTTGGTAAGTCAATGCTGTGTCCCATAAAGCCATGTCTAGTCTGCACAGGGGATAAAAATGTGTGCCCCCCTGCTTGTTTATGTACCACATGACCGTGGTGTTGTCTGTCTTCATCAGTAGTTGTCCTGGATGAAATAGGTCCTTGAAGGCTGTCAGGCCATTTTGAACAGCTAGCATATCTTTTTGATTGATATGTAGATGCTTTTGGTTTGTGGACCAGGTGCCCTGAATGCATCTTCCTGCCATGTGTGCCCCCCAGGCATAATCTGATGCATCCATCGTTAGGCTCTGCCTGGCTGGGATAGTGAGAATGGCTGTCCCTTGTTTTGGTAACCAGCCTTTGCCCACCATCGAAATTCCTGTTGCAGGCAGGGAATTCGAGTAATCATTGTTTCCAGACTGTGGCAATGTTGTGTCCAGACACTTTTTAGGTACCACTGAATTTTCCTCATATGCAGTCTTGCATATGGATTTAGTAAGATGCAGGATGCCATGAAGCCCAAAGCCTGCAGAATTTTTCTTGCAGATAACTGGGCCTTTGTTGCCATTTCCTTGAAATAGGTAGTCAGTGTTTGTCTGGAGTGAGATAAGCCATCTGGGCAGTTGTATTTAAGCTTGCACCCAGGAATATTATCTCTTGAGAGGGTACTAGTTTTGATTTCTTTTTGTTGACTGTGTACCCTAGGCATGTTAAAAGTCTTATCACAAAAGTCAGACGCTGTAGTAGGATGTCCTTTGTTCTCTGCATGTATGAGGCAGTCGTCCAAGTAAGGATATATTTGTATTCCTCTTTGTCTGCAGTAAGCTATTACTGGTGCCAGGCACTTTGTGAAGACCCTGGGCGCAGTAGATAAGCCAAAGGGCAGTGCAGAGAATTGGTAATGCTTTGAGGCAGCCTTGAATCTGAGGTATCTTCTGCATGATTGCCTGATTGGGACATGCAGGTATGCCTCTTTTAGGTCTAAAGTCACAAGCCAAGCCTTGCTGCCCAGCATGGGCAGAAGCTGCTGTAAGGTCAACATCTTGAATTTTGGCATATCCAGGAAAGTGTTTAGAATAGATAGATCCAGTATTGGTCTCCATGCTTTGTCCTTTCTGGTTACCAAGAACAGTCTTGAGGAAAATCCTTGTCCCTGCTCTTGCTGTGGTACTTGTTGAATAGCCCTCATGTCCATGAGAGCTGCAACTTGTTTTTGAGCCTCTGCCCATTGATTTTTTGGCAGGTCTGGCGAACCGTTTGTCCTTGGCAGGGTATGGAAATGAAGCTTGTAGCCTTGTGACACTATGTCTAGAACCCATTTGTCCTGGGTTATAATGTGCCAATTTTGAGAAAAAAAGTGCTAGTTTTCCCCCTAAGGGTGCTGCCAGAAGATAAGTGCTTGGCGCAGGCAGGGGGAAGTCATTGGGACTATTTCCTGTATGATTGTGATTTGTCCTCTCCAGCTTTGGAGGTAGAAGCATTCCACTGCTTAGACCTGTAGGATCCTTGCAGCTGTGATCTGCCTCTAGGGCGTCTGAATCTGCCCCTTTGAGGTCTGTCTGAGACTGGAAAGGGCTAATTCTTTGTAGGACAGTGTCTGCTAAATCTAGGTGGCTGTACCTGTAGGAAATCCTTGACCGTTTGCATAGATTTAGCTTTGTCCTCAATTTTCTTTAACACCTCTTCTGCCTTAACCCCAAACAAGGTATCATGTTGTAAAGCAGCATCCAATAATTTTGCTTTAACATGGTCAGGCAGATTTTGTTCCTTCAACCAAGCATGCCTCCTAATGACAGAACCCGTAACAGCGGCCCTGCAGGAGGCCTCCAGAGAATCAAACCACATTGCAAAGTATGCTTTCCAACTTGTTCAGCTGCATGAAATAAATCCTGCATTTCTTTGTTTTTTGCACATTCAGAATTTGCCATCATTTTCTGTTTAAGCAGTGTCATGATATATTGCTGATATTTGAGCATATGAAACTGGCAATTTAAGGCCCTTATAGCCAAAGTAGCACATGTGTAAATCATTTTTCCCCCATCTATCCAGACCCCTAGAGTCCCTGTCAGAGGGGGTAGGATTTTTTGCAGTAGAAGCCTTGACCCCTTTTGGACCCTGAGAAATAGTTTCTGGGTCTGCAGAAGGGTTTTTGAAAAGGAATTTATGAGAGTCAGGGACCCTGTAGTATCTGTCCGGCTTAACAGGAGCTGGAGGTAAAGAGTCAGGGGTCAGACTAGACTCCAAGAACACATCATCTACAATATCCAACACAGGAGGAATAGCTAGAGGCCTGTGTTGAGGTAGTAAAAGGAAGTCTCTGAGCCTTTTCTTAGATTCTGAAAAATCTTGGCTCTCCCAGTGGAAGTGCTCCCTCATGGCATGCAAGGTTTCCCCAAAAGAGTAGTCCTCAGGAGGAGAAGCTGAAGGAATTGATTCTTCAGCATCGGAATCCTCATTGGGGGGGAGTATTCCTGATCAGAAGAGGAATCAGAAGAAATGGAAACCTGATCTGAAGATTCATAGTCTGTCTCTTGCCTAGGCCTCTTATCAGGAGGGGGATGGGAACCCCTGATCAAGGTAGTTAAGTCTTCGGGCCATTTTGAGCATCTGTTTTTTGGGCATGGAGGCCTGTCCTTGTGCTTGGTGAACTTGTTTCTTTGCCTTTAAAGATGTTTTAGTCTTTGAAGTCAGTTTAATATATAATTGTTTAGGTCTGAATACACCCTCAGAAGCCAATCCCTGCTCAGCGGCTCCGGACCCATCTGAGGGAATAATCTCAGAGGCTCCAATACCTTGAGTTTCCTGCAGCCTGGCCGACTCCACGTGGGAGTCGATAGCAGCCTGCGACTCTACAGTAGCGGGCATCAGGGGTTGCGAAAGTGCCTCACTGAGAACCGGCGAACCAGCGACTTGCTTACGAGAAGCGTCGTCATCTGTTTTGGACCTCGGTTGCCTGTCTTTTTCTTTGCGTTTTTTTGTGAACTCCGGTAGTCGGATGGCTATCAGACGACATTGTATAATTAAATCTTCGCCCAAAATAGCTTAATGCAAAATCGTACCAACGCTTAATAGTGTGTTGGTTAAATCTAGCACAAAACCGACAACTGGCAACATCGTGGTCAGAGCCTAGGCAAGGAATACAGTAAGAATGAAAGTCCTTATGAGGTATTTGCTTCCCACAAGAAATACAATTATTAACTTTTTCTGACAACGGTCTGGAGCAAGAAAAATGTTTCCCCAATGGGGTACTTAGCTTTTAATGAAGACTTCGGATCTGAAACTCGAACATGAAAATCTCAGGAGTCAGCCGACCGGCACTTGCGAACTGCTTCTGCTTCGGGCACCGCGCGGCAAGAAAGACTGAAAAAAATGGCGTTGGCTGCATCTTTTATACCCCTGACGACCTGACGTCAGGGAAGAGGCGACAGCAACCGACGCAGGACCCAAGACTTTGGAATTCAGGCCGACTGAGGGCAACCTGCCAGCAGGATAACCCAAATGTAATGACTGCAACAGTGAAACACGAAGAACATCTTTGGGTATTAAAGGAAAGGGAGGGAAAGCATATAGGAGACCCGGGGGCCAATTGTGTACCAGTGCATCCCTCAGGGACTTCACCGGAGGGGGAATTAGGGCAAAGTAGTTGCTGCATTTTGTGTTTGTGGACATGGTAAAAAGATGACAGCAAGGCTGGCCCTACCTGCGGAAAATCATCTCTGCTATCTCTTGTTTGAGGGACCACTCCTGTGGCATCAGTATTTCTTTGCCAAGTCTGTCCACAATCACACTGGATTTCCCCATGTGTGTTGCTACTAAAAAGCATTGGGAAGACGTCTTGACATAGGGGGTAAGATCTGGTTCTTCCTTGTTTGTTTATGTACCATATTACTGACATATTGTCTGTTTGGATTGCAATTCTTCTTACAGGTAGAGAGTCTTGGAATGCCTGCAACACTAGAAGCACGACTCTCATCTCTAGAACACTGATATGCAAGTGAACCTCGTGATCTTTCCACATACCTTGGGCTGTTCTTCCCAGATAATGCCCCCCCCCCCACTCTATCTGGGAAGCGTCCATGGTCACCGTGGCTAATGGGGTTGGGAGAATAAAAGGTCTGCCTATTGTCAGGTCTGATTGTTACCACCAACGTAGGTCTTTTTTGCAAGCTTGTGTCAGAATTATTTTGAGAGACATCGGAAGCGTCTGCATTGACCATTGGGCAAAAAGAAGCCAGTGTAGGATCCTCATGTGCATGCGAGCAGGATGTGTGACAGTGACTGAAGCCGCCATTGTGCCCAGCACCTTCAGAACTTCTCTGGCTTGAACTTTTTGTTTTGTGTAGAAGATTCAACCACTTGCTTTTGAAGGACCTGAATTCTGTCTTTTGAAAGGTTTACCATCATTGTGTTTGTATTTAATTCTGCTCCTATAAAAACGGTATGTTGAGATGACAATAAAGCAGATTCATTGTTGACAGCAATTCCTAACTGTGCAAATAGTTGTAAGTTTGTGTCCCTTGCTTGGATGAGTAGCTGCTTGTTGGTGGCGGTTAGGAGCCAGTCATCTAAGTATGGAAACACCCAGAATCCTAGTCATCTCAGATGAGCAGTGACTACTGCCATGTATTTGGTAAACACTCTGGGGGCTGTAGTGAAGCTAAAGGGCAGTGCCTGAAATTGAAAATGACTGGCTCCCAGCCAAAAGCACAGATGACTCCTGGACGGCCTGTCCATTTTTATATGTGGTGGTACGTATCCCGAAGGTCTATCGAGCACATCAAATTGTCTTTCCCTAGAAAGGGAAGTATTAACTGCAATGTGACCATCCGGAACCTTGTCTTTTTTAATGACTTGTTCAGTTTGCTGAGATCTAATATGGGTCTCCAGTCCCCTGCTTTCTTATGAACTAAAAATAACCCTGAGTAAGTTCTGGATCTTATTTGGTCTGCGGGGACTGATTGGATGACTCTCTTTCTAGCAACTTCTGTATTATTATGGTTGCTTGATTCCTGTGATTGGGTGGAACATCTGGGATTCTTTTGTTTTGTGGAGGTGGCACTGAAAAGGGTATTGAGTGACTCCCGGTCACCTCGGTTCTGCAGACCCCCTCTGGTACATGATCGGTGTCTTCCATTATTACCTCCTCCTCTGCCCCTGAAGGAGGGTTCACCACATGTGTCAGGAAAGACACTCTGGGATTTCCAGAACCACATCTTCCCCCCTTCTGACCCTTGGGAGAGGGTCTGGAAGAGGTAGAAAAATGTACTCCCACAGCAGACAGAGTCTTTCCCTCCTATTCACACCTGGTTAGACTCTCTCTTTTACTTTAGTCCCAAAAAGGGACAAGCCATTGAAGGGAGTGTTTAAGAAGGATGACTTGAAGGGTTTCACGAAATTACAGAGGCGCATTCAGGAGCGTCTCCCAAGGGTGCTTCCTGAACACGCCGACCTACTCGCGCCATCAGCTGCACAAGTATTAGCTCATGGATCAGTTCACCAGGGAGTTAAAGGTGGAGAGCTGGGATGACGCATTTTTTGATATACCCTCAGCTACTGAAGCCTAGAGAGAATCTCCTAGCTGTTTTATGAGATCTCTCTGCAATCTAGTGAAGTGGGTTAGATAGTTCAGGGACCTGAGAGAAAAGGCCACTGATGAAAACATGCGCTTTCCGTATTTGTCCTTCGTGCTCAAATCTTTATTCGGAGGATGAACAGATGCGGATGTTTCCAAGAACTCCTTTAGAGTGACCGCCGCCCACCAGCATAGCATCTACCGGAACCACCTTTTGTCAAAAAAGCTTTGTCTTCTGGGCAGGTGATAAATTTATTAGGCCTCTTAGGGATGGGCTCCACTGTGTCTGGAGACTCCCACGCCTTTCAGCAAACTAAATCCATAAGCTAATCGAAAGGTTGAGACACAAAGTGGTGGAAGGTCGAAAAACAAAAGCTTTCAGGTACATGGACTCGTCAGTAGGGTTGATGGACTTCTAGCCGCCTCTCTGTTTCAGGATCTCTAGGATGTCTGCAAAGGAGACATCCTCAGAGGGTGACTGTGGGGACTCTTCTGATTCACCGAGGTCAGTGTCAGATGTGACTGACTCCTGTGGGGAGTCTAAATGCTTCCTCTTGCAGGTTTTTTTCCGAGGGGGCTCTTCAGAAGGATATTCAGGAGACGTCTCAGAAGATAAGGGTCCACCCACTGGGGTTTTCTGAAGCTTTGGGGGTTTCTACGCCTCTGTGGAGTTGGTTTTGCTGAGACAGACACCGGTGCTCTGAGGGAAGGAATGGGTGTAACTTAAGGTGAGGCTGTCTCTGAGGACAGTGCTCTCCTCATAGCTTCAAAAACCCCCCTACCATGAGCCGAAGAAACCTCTGGTTCTGAGGAAAGTACAGTTGTGTACACTTACCATAAATGTAGATGTTCGAGTGTCTTCACTGTTGCAGTCATGACTGTAGGGTTCTCCCCTGATGGCAGGCAGTCCTCGGTCGGCCAGAATCCCAAAGTCTGGGTCTGGCATCGGCTGTTCAGCCATGCTCCCTGACGTCAGAGCGCCAGGAGTACAAAGCTGACAGCCGACGCCATCTTCTCCAGTTTTTCTTGCCCCAGATGTCAGAAGTTCCAAAATGAGTAAGGTCCCATACCCTTTGCAAATACACCTCAGAAGAAGGGTGAAAAAAGGAACCACACAAAAAGAAAAAATAAGAGAGGACAGGAGGGAGGGAAACCCAGACTGCAACAGTGAAGACACTCGAACATCTACATTTATGGTAAGTGTACACAACTGTACTATGTTCATCGTGTTTCACTGTTGCAGTCATGACTGTAGGGTAGAATCCCAAAGCAGAAAGAAAGGGAGGTGGTCATAAAGTAGAGGGGGCGGCTATAAGGCCCTGCAAGACTGCAGAAGCAACGCCTGCCTTAGACTTAGAGTAGAGAGGTAGATTGTAGTGCTTGGAAAAAGTATGCACTGAACTCCAAGTTGCAGCTTCCAAAATGTCTTTGGTAGGAACTCCCCTGAGGAAGGCAGCTCAAGTGGCAGCAGCTCTGGTAGAGTGAGTCCTTATACTCCCTGGGATTTGCTTTCCATGGTGTGAATAGCAAAATCTGATTCCATGAGCAATCCATTTAGAAATGGTCTGTTTTGAAATGGCTTTACCTTGGGAACTTGAAGCATAAGAAACAAACAATTGCTCTGATTTCCTGATGTCCTTGGTTCTGTCCAGGTAAAAACGTAGTTGTCTGTGTACACCCAAGGAATGCAAGATCCTTTCCCCTTTATTTTGAGGAGTGGGGAAAAAAGTTGGCAAGTGAATAGTTTGATTTAAAGCCACTTTGAACACCACTTTAGGCATGACAGTAGGATTAGTCCTTAAAGACACCCTGTCTTGATGAAAAATAATATAAGGTTCCACAGCCATAAGAGCTTGCAACTCTGAAACCCTCCTGGCAGAGGTCAGAGCCAACAGGATGACTGTCTTCCAAGATAAAAACTTGATGTCAGATGAGGCAGCAGGCTCAAAAGGAGGTAAGGTGAGCTTTTCCAAAACATAGCTGAGATCCCCAAGCAGGAATGGGAGGAGATCTAGGGGGCCTTAAGTTCTTAGCTCCTCTGAGAAATTGTCTCATGAGCTGGTGGGAAAAGATAGGAGGGTCTGTATTATAATGAGCAGAAATAGCAGAGGCGTGTATCTTTATGTTAGAGAAAGAGAGACCCTTATGTAAGAGGTCTGACAGGTTAAAGTAAAATCTGAGGAATGTTAGGAATAAGAGGATCAGAATCCTGAGCCTGCATCCAGGAACAAAATCTTTTCCATTTTCCTGCATAAGATTTTCTAGTGCTAGGACGTCTGGCTTCTAAAATGACATCCATAACCTGCTTGGGTAGGAGAGAATGAATCAAAGATCCTGGATTAACCAGGCCGCCAGGCTGAGAGTTTTGACATGGGAGTGTAGAATCTGACCCTGGTGTTGGGACAGAAGGTTCGGAATCTGTGGTAAAACCCAGGGTGGCTCTAGACAAAGGTTTTTCAGTGTTGGGTACCAAAACTGTCGAGGCCAATTTGGGGCCAGCAAGATTATCATCTTGGGCTTGTCCTGCTTGATCTTTAGTAATACCTGTGGAAGAAGAGGAAGAGGCGGAAAGGCATATCCCGAGAGGTTTCTCCAACTGAATGATAGAGCATCCACTTTCCAAGCTTGATCGTGGAAAGTCCTGGTGCAAAAAATTTGTAGTTGATGATTGAGGTGGGATGCAAAGAGGTCTATGTGAGGACATCCCCAGACTGCTGTAATCATCTTGAATATTTCGAGTCCAACATCCATTCGTGTGGATCCGAAAGATTTCTGCTCAGACTGTCTGCCAGGAAGTTTTGCTTCCCTGGTAGAAACTGTGCTTGAAGGTCCAGATTGCAAGCTAGAGCTGTGTTCCAAAGATCCATGGCTAGTCTGCAAAGGGATAGGAATGAGATCCCCCTTGCTTGTTTATGTACCACATAACTGTGGTGTTGTCTGTCCGTATCAGTAGTTGTCCTGGTTGTAGAAGATTCCTGAAGGCCAATAGAGCTTTCTGAACGGCTAACATTTCCTTTAAATTGATATGCAGGTGCTTCTGATCCTTTGTCCAAAGGCCCTGCAGACAGTTGCCCCGAAAATGGGCTCCCCATGCATAATCTGAGGCGTCCGTGGTTAGAATCTGAGTGGCAGGAGGCAGACAGAAGGGTTTTCCTTTGTTTAGAGTACATGCCTCGGACCACCAAAGGAATTCCTTTTGAAGACAAGGCAGGACGGAGATCAGTATGTCTAGACTGTGACAATGCTGAGACCATACACTTTTTAGGTACCACTGTATTTTCCTCATATGTAGTCTTGCATATGGTACGAGAAGGATGCAGGAGGCCATGTAACCCAGAGCCTGCAGGAATCTCCTTGCAGATAGCTGAGTTGTAGTTGCCAAGGTTTTGAAAGTGAAGCCAGCTGTAACTGTTTTTCGTATGTCAGAAATGCCATCTGGGTTGTTGTGTTTAGAGAAGCGCCCAAAAAAATTATCTGTTGTGAGGGTGTCAAATTTGACTTTTTTATGTTTACAGTGAATCCCAGGAACTTGAGAAGATTCTGAACAAACTGTAGATACTGGAGTAAGACATCCTTGCTGTCTGCCTGAATAAGACAGTCGTCCAGATAAGGGTAAATTTGAATTCCCTTGAGTCTGCAATAAGCTACTACTGGAGCCAGGCACTTGGTAAAGACCCTGGGCGCAGTAGACAATCCAAAGGGCAGCACAGAGAATTGGTAGTGCCTTGAACCTGAGGTATTTTCTGCGTTCCTGTCTGATGGGAATGTGTAAATATGCTTCTTTTAAATCCAAAGTTACCATCCATGCATTTTTGGTCAGCATTGGGAGTAGCTGCTGTAGAGTAAGCATCTTGAATTTTGGTATCTCTAGAAAAGTGTTCAAGACTGACAGATCCAGAATGGGTCTCCATGAATTTTGCTTCCTGGGGACTAGAAAGAGCCTTGAGTAAAAACCTTGTCCCATCTCTGAAAGTGGAACTAGTTCTATGGCTTTCATAGCCAAGAGAGCTTCCACCTGGTTTAATGCCTCTGACCATTGATGTTTTGGAAGATCTGGCCATCCGCTTGGCCTTGGTGGGGTATGAAAATGGAATTTGTAACCTCTTGAAACCACATCCAGAACCCACTTGTCTTGGGTTATACGAGTCCAATTTAGATGAAAAAGAGAAAGTTTTCCTCCGAGAGGGGCTTCCAGGCAAGAAGTTCCTGCAGCCCAACAGAGGGAGTCATTGAGTCTGTTTTCTATGAGCTTGCGACCTGTCTTCTCCTCCCCTAGGGGTGGAAGCAGTCCACTGTCTTGGTCTATAAGAGGCTTGCGTTTGAGGCCTACCTCGGGGGCGTCTATATCTACCCCTCTGAGGCCTGTCTGAATTGGGAAAGGACCAATTTTTTGTAGGCCAAGTCCTGCTAAATCTGGGTGGCTGTACTTGTAAGAAATCTTTAACTGTTTGCATGGGCTTTGCCTTGTTCTCCATCTTTTTAATCACGTCTTCAGCTTTAGATCCAAATAAAACATTATGCTGAACAGGAGCATCCAATAATTTAGCCTTTACCTGATCTGGCAAATTTTATTCCTTTAACCATGCATGCCTTCTAATTACTGTGCCAGAGGCAGCAGCCCTACAAGAAGCCTCCAAGGCATCAAATCCACAGTGTAAACCATGCTTCCCAACTTGTTCAGTGGCATGCAATAAGTCATGTAGTTCCTTATCATCTGCACAGGCGGAAATGGAAGTTAGCTTTTGCTTTAAAACAGACAGGAGAAATTGCTGGTATTTCAGCATATGAAACTGACAGTTTAAAGCCCTAATAGATAAAGTAGCAGAAGTGTACACTTTTTTGCCCCATCTTTCTAAAGATCTGGAATCCTTCTCAGTGGGAATGGGGTTTTTAGCAGAAGCGGCCTTAACGCCCTTAGGACCCTGAGAAATGGTTTCAGGGTCAGCTGTAGGGTTCTTGAATAAAAACTGGTGGGAATCAGGAACACTATAGTATCTGTCTGGCTTAACAGGAGCTGGAGGAAAAGAGTCAGGAGTTAAGTTAGCCTCCGAAAAAGCATCATCCACAATATCCAAAATAGGAGGAATAGCCAGGGGCCTATATTGGGGAAGAAGAAGAAAATCCCTTAGTCTTTTCTTAGATTCAGAGTACTCCTGTCCTTCCCAGTGGAAATGTTCCCTCATTTCATGCAAAGTTTCCCCAAAAGAGAAATCCTCAGGGGGAGAAGCTGAAGGAATGGATTCCTCAGCATCAGAATCCTCATAAGGAGGGAAAGAATATTCCTGGTCAGAAGAAGAAACAGAAGAAACAGAAGCCTGATCAGAGGAGTCATAATAAACTTCCTGCCTTGGCCTTTTATCTGGAGGGGGATGTGAACCCCTAATCATAGTAAGCAAGTCCTCCGCCATTTTAAGTAACTGTTTCTGAGACTTGGGAGCCGGATCAGAAGAGGCCTGGGTTGCAGTCTTTGATTTGGAAGGAGTCTTTGCCTTTATAAAAAGCTGAGTAGGCCTGAAAACCCCCTCGGAAGCCGGTACCTGCACAGCGGCTCCGGACCCATCCGAAGGAGCATTGTCCGAAAGTCCAACTGAAATATTCAAAGGCCTAGTTGGCTCCTCGTGGGAGTCCGTTTCGGCTATCGGTTCCGAAATGGCCGACGACGGGGGCTGCAAAAGCACCTCACTGACGACGGCCGAACCTGAAGCTGGCTCCGCTTGTGCGATATCGTCTGATTTGGACCTCGGAGGCCTGTCTTTGTCCTTGCGTCGTTTGTGAACTCTGGTAGCCGGAACCGTATCCGACGACATTTTGTAATTAAAACGCCTACCGAAGTAATGAAAAGCAAAATCGTACCTTCGTTTAATAGTACGTTGATTGAATCTAGCACAAAACCGACAACTAGCTACGTCGTGGTCAGGGCCTAAGCAAGGAATACAGTAAGAATGAAAATCCTTATGAGGTATTTGCTTCCCACATGAAATACAATTATTAACTTTTTCTGACATCGGACTGGAGCAAGAAAAAAGTTTCCCCAACGGTGGTACTTAGCTTTGAGTAGGAGAAGAAAGTCTTCGGACTGAAGTTTGATTAGAAAAAATTGTCAGGAGTCAGCCGACCGGCACTTGCGAACTGCTATCACCGCACAGCAAGAAAGACTGGAGAACATGGCGTCAGCTGTCAGCTTTGTACTCGGGAGCATGGCTGAACAGCCGACGCCGGACCCAGACTTTGGGATTCTGGCCGACCGAGGACTGCCTGCCGGCAGGGGAGAACCCTACAGTCATGACTGCAACAGTGAAACACGATGAACATCCTAGGGGCACCCTCAGCGCCATAGGAGCATGCACCGAAGCAGATGTAGGAGCCGAGCTCACGTGAGCCAAAACTCAGAGAGGAAGAGTCGGTCCAATATGTTGGCTCCACTCAGCCCCCCCGGACCCGACCTGTGAGTGTTGGCTCCTAGACTCCTCGGACGGCACAGAGGTAGTCACAGCAGTTGGAGCCGAAGATCCTGTAGTAGGTCTTAGCACAGACAATCCCATCACCATCGGCTTCACCCATCTCTGCTCCGAAACTACAGGTTGGGTCGGAGGAGGAATCGAGGTAGAAAGGGTAGGTACATTCGGTTCTGAGGCCCTGAGGGTCAGGTCCGATAAAATTTTTACCAGTGCCATTGTCTTCAGCAATCTCTGCACCACATGATCCACATCAAATATGGAGAGGCTACTAGTGGATCTGGAGCTGGAGAGGCTGACATCTGTAGTAGTGGCAATCTCAAGGTAAGAGATACCGGCTCCAATGCAGGGGACTGGCTCTGTACTTGCATAACCAATGGCTCTGAAATCAGTGGAGCCGAGGTTGGGGGTCTCTTACTGTCGGAGCCTTTCTCAGTGTCTTTTTTAACGGCTCTGACTCTTCTGAAGTAGAGGATTTCTTGGAGGATTTTGACTTGTCTGATGATGGTGACTTAGCCTTTTCTTGAGTGATTTTGTTCTGATGATGGTGACTTAGCCTTTTCTTGAGTGATTTGACCTTTTTCGATGGCTTCTGCAAATGAAGACTTTACTAAGACTTTTAAAATTAACTTATTTTTTTCTTTCGTGGAGGACTCTTGCACTGAAAGAATGACATATAGCACAAGAATCCTGCAAATGGATTGATTTCTCCCAAGCAATATACACACTCTGTGTGTCCATCGGTTAAAGACATCTTTTGCCCACACTTTGGGCATTTTTTAAAACCCAAAGGTTTAGACTCTTTTTGTTTTGACATTTTAAGTTTTAAAGTAATCAAAATACAGCTCTCTAATTTAAATGAGCTCAAAATACTGATAAGATTATCAAGATATTAACCGAATGCAGAAAAACACACACACACAGCCAAAAACAAAACCTTTGGACTTAACTGTGGATACAGAAAAAGGAGAACCTTCTACTTTACACAGGCTCTGCTAGATAAAATAGAACATAGCACACTAACAAAGTCTATCCCAAATATAAAATCCGACAAAAAGGATTGCAACACTCTTTTATATATAAATGCATAACTATGCTAAACAACAACTAACTGTAAGTTACAGAAGTCGAACTACTATGCTACCAACTTTTAAATTAGAAAAGAAGGTATTATATTTGTTAACTACGTGGGATAGGGTAACTGAAGGCCCAACAAACGGCCTGAGAGAGAACTAAACTTATTTTAAACTAAGTAACTAGAAAAATAGCAAGGAACTACACATTCTTTAGAACGACGAAAAAAACAGCAATATCTACGGTTATAAACTAAGTATCTTTGAAGAGAAGAATAACAAATATTTTTCACATAACCTGAGCTAGGAGAAAAATGCCCAATCTGTTTCCGCGGCAAACGAGATCTGAGCAGGACACTAGAGCATCATGGGATAGGGAATTAGCTTTGAGCTAGTTGAAGACCTCGAGCTTGTAAAGTACGGCAGAGTTGAAGCAGAGGATTGACTCTGAACCCATGAGTTAAAAATGAATGCGAGACAGGACAACTTCACATTCTGCTCTTTCTTAGTTCTCTGAGACCCCAGTCACTTGGATGACTTTCCTTCAAGCCCAGCATCTCGATCAAATCACTTTTTTTCTCTCTCAAAGTTCAGCACTTTCCACTGATGTCCAACTTTACTTTAATACTTGACATTCTATATTATTTCCATACAGACTTAATAAAATTAATCAGGAAGTATTTATTATAAAGCAATAGTGAAAAAAATTCCCTTTTAATACTCTGACGTGCCCAAATGTTGCATTTCTTAATTTGTTTTTATCCTCACTAAACACCTTAGTTCTGCCTTCAAATTAAGTGTACTCTCCTGATGTAACACCACAATGGTATCCAAATGACTGTCCACTCCCTCAAAACCCTCAAAGTCCCTTCTGTTTGTTTCTTTTTAAAAAGCCATCCAACATACTGCTGTCCTTTGGAACATCCGGAATAATCTGCTCTAACATCAGCTTTAGAGATTCACTAAATTAAAGTACTCACTAACTTTTGCTGAGAGTAGCATCCTCCTCCTTGTCAGCCATGCAAATGATCAACACATCAAGCATTTCAGCAAATTTCACTCCCATTACTTCTTTTTTATATATCTTGACTACTTTTGACATGAATGCCAAACACCTTAACACCATACCTCTCAAATGTCCAGAATTTTGCTTCATATTTTTCGTCTGTTCCTCATAAAATCTATGTTTTTTTTTCTGGCAAATCAGTGAGGATTGAAGTCACTAAGTTGTTGTCGTTGTTTGTCTTTTCGGCTTTTCCTGGTTAGGGGTCGCCACAGCGGAACTCCGGTCCGCTAATGACTGGCAGTGGATTTTTTATGGTGCAGAGTTGCCAGCCCGACGCCCAACCTTCAGCGAGGGCACGCCCATTCACGCATATCTTTTGGAGGCCACTCGACCGCAGGGAGGACATGCAGACTCCACACAGAAGGCACTCCAGCCATGAATCGAACAGGAGAACCTCTTGCTGTGAGGCAACAACGCTACCGCTGTACCACCACGGCTTGACACACATTTGAGTTTCACGCTTGGAATCTTGCAGAAAATGCATGCTAACATAAAACCTGTTATTTTAACATCTTTCCAAGTTTATAAGAGCAGTATTTAAACTCTGTCCTATTTTTGGGCCTTTGTCTCCCAATTATTTTAGGCTTTCTCCAGATTTCTTTTACACTAAGAGGTCAAAAGGTAAGGTCATTACTCAAATATCCTTTCTGATGACTTTCAAAATAGACTAAATGATAATTTTTATTTAGTGTGGGGTAATCTGTTTTACGGAAGACCAGGGGAAAAATTGGTCTTCAGAGCACTATAATGACATCAATTTAAGATTCTTAGTGTACCCAACAATACATGTGCTGTTTTGGATATCTTAATAATGAATCTTCGTATCCATTTAATAGCAGTGAACCAAGTGCAGACCCTTACAAGATAATAGAGCTAACAACTACTAGGAATCATATAGAAAAAAAAAATCAACCTTTCAGTATGTGACCATACAAATAAATTTTAAACTAAATAACAGCACTACAAGACCACCACAGTCATAATACCATCAGATTTAACCCAAGGAGTATAATCTCAAACTCAAAATTGCTGACTTTCCCAATAGAGACTATGAAGTAAGAAAAGATACTCTAGAAAAAGGTGTGGAATATTCAATATTTAGTACAAAAAGATCAAGATGCTATCAATAACTTCTATAACATTAACTTTTGTGTTAATGAAAACAGTGATAATAATGACAAAATCCGGAGTTCAGCTGTGTAGTACAGCCACAAAGTCCTGGCTGTGACCCAAATGACTGGGTTTCAATTCAAATCCTCACAGCTGTAGTAGGCAAATGGTGGTAGGAAAGGAGTAACATGGTTGTCTCCACTTGTCTGTCCTGGAGGAGGGCATGGGGCTTATGTATGTTCAGGAATATGTAGTGCCTTTGAGTTCCTTAGTACAGACTGGAGAAACTATGGGGTAATCTGTTCTAGGAGAGGGGCAGTGAAATCTGTTAGCTGAAGTCACTCGTGGGAGTGAGTGAAAAGTCCACATTATGCCCACTGTACACCCAGCCCCAGGAACACTAACCTGGTATGTGGATGGAGCTAGGGCTTAACAAGAAATTTTCAGCCTCATCACCACAGATGAAAGCATCATTCTCAGCAGCTGGCTTTCACCAAAATAGAACAAGTAAGCCATGAGGCTCTTACTTCAAGAAGGCTGTTGGGGTCCCCTGGGAGGGTAGTCTGTCAGCTGTGGGACTGGGGACATAAAGCAAATAAAAGTACATGCAAGACAAAAAAAAAAACATGCCGTTAAACTTTCAAAACTAATAAGTATAAAAGTCAAACCACTCGGCTCAAACTAAAAGGACAGTTTTGTATTAAAAGACAAAGACTGAAGGCAATAATGTATCTTAAGTACATTACACAATGAAAACAGAAAAATTGTAAAAAAAAAGACACATTTTTGATAAATAGTGTAATCTCCCAGCTGCCATACACAGAACATATGCCTGCAGTACAATGTTGAGAAAACTTTTATACCAAAGTCAGGATGATAGGGAACACTGGGTATAATAATCACAAAACCACTAGTATGACTGTGGGCTACAACAGGAAAGAAATAGTTCAGTTGCTTCTAAATATATATAAGGTGGTTAGGGGCTACATTCTTGGTCTCTGAGGTTAGGCTGAGATGGTGCATACACACAAGTGGGGAAGAAGGGCCAAGTCGGACAGACAAATTCAGATCATTCTGCATAACCAGTATTCTATGTAAAATGGAGAAAGTCATAATGATCAGAATAGCAGAAATTCCAATGTAATTGCTTTGACAAGAATGGATATAACGGACTGTTGTACCTCTACTCCTTTCTTTCTCCTGATGTCACTAACTTCTGCATATTCTTGTAATTACTTAAGTCCTTCATCTTCAAATTATTCTTCTATTAGCACATCTATTCCTCATTGCATACTTTGCTGGATTATGTCTCCTTTTTATCCCTGCCTGGTCATTACTCTAACATGACTGAGCATCACTTTATAATGTCGGTTTCATTCATACCATAACACTACAGTGAATCTCTAGTTATTACCTAACACTACTTTGCATCATTGCCTTAGCACAACTTTTCGCTTTACTTTTTCATTCATTTCTAGGCCTTTCCTATAACCAGACGAGTACATACTTAAATCTTTTAATCCTGCTAGTCCTTCCACTAGTTGCTACTGATTATATGTATGTACTTTACCACACTATACTCTGTACAGCCCAGCCTTTCCTTCCCCATTTAAGTCACTCACTTTTGCTCTTTAGTGGTAACTACCTACCTCCCTCCCTTTACATTGTTATATGTTCCACATTACATTTTTGCTGCCTTGCATCTCCTTTTATTTTTTTTTATTTAACATTTGTTTACTGCAAAAGTCCGACTAGTATAGAGCCCATTTTCAGCGGAGGCTAGGGGAGAAACGCTCCAGATACATGTCTTTGGAATGTGGGAGGAAACTGGAGCACCCGGAGAAAACTCACACGAATGCAGTGATGACATGTGGACTCCACACAGAAGGCACCCCATCAGAGAATCAAACAGGAGAACCTCTTGCGGTGAGGTAACAATGCTAACCGCTGCACCACTGTGCCACCCAGACTGGTCTGATAATTCCTGTCTACTTATTACTCAAGCACTATTGTGCCTCACTGCTTTAGCACTACTTCTCTTCACTCCACTATTCATGCTTTCCTAGGTTCTCCTTACTACCAGAGGAGTATGTACTTAAATGTTTTAATTATACCAGTCTTTCCAGTAACTGCTAATGTTTATATGTATGTACTCTACTATACTGTAACCACTTACATGCGTTAAGAATACATGTATCCATCTCTGTAAATACTGCTATTGTTTTTACATGTTCATGACAACCACAAGTGCCTTATTAATCCTAGCCATGCATTCCTGACTTATCTGAAATATTTAGTAACCCTAAGGTTATTCTTGGGGGTATATACAGGCTGGAGCTTTGGGGTCATGCATTTACAGGCTACCTGTCCATTAAGGACATAGGTGCCAGACCAGGGATGACTTTCTGATTTCCCATCCACTGGTCCAAATTACACTTGAATTGGGTTATGGAAAATCTCTGCTTCACAGGGATGGGAAGCCTGATCCACAGGAGTGGTACTCTCTGAGACGCATACCTGTCCATCTAACACGTCCTTTATATGTCACAAGCAAGGTTTAAGTCCCTAGATCAGGTAATTTTGACATTATTCATTTTGTAAATATGCAGAAGGTCCATCACAGCAGGATCCAAGAATGCCATGTATGCCAGGCACAATCTCCCCTCAAAAGTCTTCAGCAGACAGTACAGGGATACAGCTTTAAGGCAATCCATACAGGACATGTGTTTTTGTTTTACACCTTGCATCCTTTTTAAGAGGAACTGTGGAAGTTCAGTCACTGCATGAATCTGATCAGGTAAATATCACAGGGGACACTGTACTCAATGACTGGTCTGATAATGGCCGAATACAGTGGAATGATGACTTCTTTGGACCTAGATGCAAACCCTTGCTTGCAAGTTTTGTGGCACAGAATGATTTCCTTACTATGGTAGGCACATGATGGTTGAAGGACAGATTACCACCTACATGCATCCCCAAATCCCTGGTTACTGGATCTACTTTTAGGGATGTGTTAACTACACACTTTCCAGGGATGACAAACTTCCCAAAGGACACAACTATGCATTTCTTGGCACCGAGTTTTAGGCTGTGGCTCCTCTAACACCAGCTGTTTGTTTGAGTCAGCCATTCTTGAAGGGATTCTATGACTGCACATAGTTTGCAAACAGAGGTCCTTGACGTAGGCCTTAACTTCATAGACAAAGATGCCAAAAAGCAGCAGACCCAGAAGATAGCCTTAAGGGACTCCTCTAGTGACCAGCCTCTTTGAGAAGGTGGACTCTCTCTATTTATTTTATTTTACATTTGTTAACCGGGGGTGTCTGACTGAGCCGAAAGGCCCTTTTTCAGCAGAGGCCCGGGGAGAAAAAAGCTCCACATAGAAAAATTACAGATACATTTAGATATTTAGACATGATCAGTATACACACAAATTACAACAGACCTGGTTTTACAGTGGTATGCAGCACATCAATAGTTACAGTAGAGAGAACAAATAAGAAAATATTAATTTGATTTGTGGGATACAGCTGAAATTTGGAACATAGGTAGAATACATATACAGTACACAGGTACAATGCATACATTGTACATTAGCCAGTGTTTGTGTGCAAGAGTGAAAACTATTATCAAGTACTCTAGATTTAGTATGTGTACCTTAGCCACTTTCACTAGCCTGGGGAGCAGTCATGGCACTGCCAACTTTGCTTAAGATGTTGCCTAATGAGGTTTTTAAAGGAGGCTTTGGACGATGTGTTTTGTATGCTAGTGGGGAGAGAGTTCAATTTTTTAGCCACTGAACTACTATATAGTGCGTCTCCAAAGCTACTGTAGCTGTTGGTGACTGCCAGTAGTAGTTTGCTTGATGATCCAAGAGGCTTTTTGGCTGAGTGATGTTGTACTATGTTTTTGAGGGCAGAACACTTATTGGGGAGGTAATAGATAGAATGACAGAGGCAGAGCTGATTGTAGGTTAAGAGGGTGGGCAGTTCAAACCAGTGGAGCTGTCTCAAAGCAGTACAGTGATGAGTTCTATATGAGCAATTTGCAGCAACGCGGGCAATTCGGTTACAGCAGGCTTCCATTTTGCTTAGTTCAGTTTTTTTTGAGATTAGTCAGAATGGGAGATGCATAGAGTAGGGTGGATAGAAGATGGGAGCGAGCAATGGTTGATCTTGTGTTGTTGGTAAGAAATGGTTTGATAGGGTAGAGTGATCCTAGTTTGGCATGTACTTTTTTAATAGTTAATTTGAGATGACTATCAAATTTTAGGTGGGAGTCTATGGTTATTGCCAATAGTTTAGCCTGTGCCACTGGAGCAATTGGAGTAGCATTTGTGGAGTAGATAGTGAATTGACTTATCAGTGTTTTTGCTAAAACTGGTTATAATCAAAAGCTGAGTTTTCTTTGGATTGAGGATAAGTTGGGCTTTAGTAAGGTAGTTTTCAATGTCAGAGAATGCTAGTTGAGTTGTTTGCAGGAGAGTGGGAATGTTTTGTGCAGCACAGATAAAGGTAGTATCATCTGCATAATGAATGATAGATGCATGCTGTGTGGAGGTATGGAGATCATTTGTGAAGATTGTGAATAGTAGTGGTCCTAAGATAGAACCCTGTGGGACTCCTATAGTTATGGGCAGCTGAGGAGAGAGAGAATTTTCCCATTTCACAGCTTGGTACCTGTCAGTTAAGTAGCTTTGGAACCAGGTTTGTTTGTATCTTTCGGCTTTTCCCGGTTAGGGGTCGCCACAGCGGAACTCCGGTCCGCTAATGATTGGTAGTTGATTTTTACGTGCAGAGTTACCAGCCCTGATGCACAACCTTCAACAAAGGTATGCCCATTCACGCATGTCTCCACGCAGAAAACGCTCTAGCTGAGAATCGAACCGGACAGCGTCTTACTGTGAGACGACAACGCTACCGCAGCACCACCACCGCGGGTAGCTTTGGAACCAGGTAAGAGTGGAATTTGATACGTGATATTGGTTTAGTTTGTTTAGCAGGATTTGGTGCGAGACTGTGTCGAAAGCTTTGGACATATCAAAAAGAGAGCCGACACCAGCAGGCCTTCATTTTTGAGGCGGTTTATTGTGTCTGTGAAGCAGAGGAGGGCTGTAGTGGTACTATGGGCAGGTCTGAAACCATGTTGAGTAGGTGACAGGATGTTGTTGTCTAGGAGATATTTTAGCACCTGGATATGGATGCATTTTCTAGGATTTTGGCCGGGGGGGGGGGGGTATAGCAATGGGTCTGTAGTTATTAAGTTCAGTGGAGGTCCCGCCTTTATGTATGGGTGTAATATAGGATATTTTCCTGAGTTTGGGCACATAGTTTTCAACAATTGATCTGTTTATGAGAGTGGAGACTGGGATAGCAATAGCATCTGTGTGAGTTTCAAGAAATGGCTGGGGAGTAGGTTGGTTGCTGTTGATGAAGTTTTTAGTTTGGAAAGCATGCTTTTGATTGAAGTGGCGGAAACTGTTTTGAGGGTAAAGCTTGTATTAGTGTTACTTGTGTTGGGGGCGATAGTGAGGTTGGAACTGTCCTGTGATACTAAGGATAGAACTGAGTTCACAAAGTGGGAGTTGAATTGTGTTTCATTGGGAACTTTAGTGTCAGGGGTGGTTGGTATTGGGGGTAGCCTTTTGGGTGGATTTTAGTAGCTGGTTTACATTTTTCCAAACTTTTTGGGGGTTGTGCTAGTATTTGGTTTGTAATGTCATGTAGTATGATTTTTTTGTCCAGTCTAATGCATTATTTTGCATGGTTGTGCAGTTCTTGGTACTTAGTTAGGCACTGCGTGTCTGTTTTTTTGACAGTAAAGCCAAGCAGTGTCTCTGGACTTGAGGATTTGTTTGGTTTCTTTACTGAGCCAGGGGGTTTGTACAGGTTTCAACCTTGATTTTGCCCAATGGAGCGACAGTGTCTAGGTGTTGTAGAAATGTTTTGTTGAAGTATGCTACATCCTTGTCAAGTGGGAGGGTTTTTAGGGGGGTCCAGTCAGAGGTTTAGAGTAAAGTATTGAGGACCTCAAGAGAGAAATTTTGTGTGTTTCTAGTGGATTTATAGTTGGTGGTTTTGCATATGCTTGTTCTACTACGTATAAGGTATATTATGTTGCAGTCACTTAAGGTGTCTGGGAGATTGCCTATGTGGGGGCACAATGTGGGGTTGTTAGTTAGGACCCAGTCAAGGATGGATTCCCTTTCAGATTTTTTATCACATCTAGTTGGAATTTGGACTAGCTGCTGGCAGCCATTATATTACTTGGTGTTTTTGATATACAGGTGAACCAATCTAGGTTGAAATCCCCCAGAATAAGAGTTTATTGTGAGTATGTGGAAGAACACCAAGATAAGAAGTCTTCAAGGCTAGCAGGTGTATTACCAGGTGGAATATAGATCACAATTGTGGTGATGACCTTTTTAGGGTGAAGTTGAAGTTGTGAAATAAGTATGTCCCAATTATTGGGGGAAGGGTAGGAGTTTGGTATTTGACGTACAGTTAAGTTGGACTTGCTACTAAAAAAGAACCATTTAAATACTTTCAATTAATAACATCATAATTGGACCTCATTAATTCCAAAGAGTTTTCTGCATAACATTAAAGAAACCATGTCATAAATTTTAAATACATTCAAAAACCCCACTGAAATTCACATATAGACATATAAATTCTACCTACTAAAATGATGTAATGTGAATCCACATACATAAATATATCATGTTTAACATTGTATCATATTTAAAATTATAATTATATAATCATCTTCTTTTAGCATAGCTAAAATCTATTAGCTCTTTCCAACAACATGGGAGCAATGGAAATCTCAGTCAGACCGGGTGGAAACATTGCAGCTAACTTAAGCTGCCACTGAGTTTCTTTTCTTTAATTTTCTTTAATGTTATGTATAAAACTCTTTGGAACAAGTCTTTCTGGGAAGAACCTCACAGTTGTCCAGAAAAACAGTTCAACTGCAGTTTTAGTACAGCAGTTTCAAAACAAGCACAATGTTAGTGTGTAATGTCAAATGACAAAAAGACTGGAAAAAAACAGAAGCTTTTTAGTATCCATTGACATGAATTAATAAAAGTGCAGAAATGAAAAATTGAAATGAAGTAGACAGGCTGTACTAGAGGCTCCAATTTATGTCATTAAATTTCAAAAGGATACCAAACAGCTAGTATTTGTACAAATGTTTCCTGATGGAAATTGCATGCTATTTTATAAAGTGATTCTGTATAGTATGCAGTTAGATGTATTTTAAATGTGAGGAGGGGGAGTTTTATCAGTGACCACTGAAAATGCTAGTGGCGTTAAGGAAGTACTTCTTGGTTGTAATGTCTTCATGTGAACTGTAAGATGGAAGCATATATTCAAAACAAATGCAATATACAACATGTGAGAGTAATAGCCTTTTAACAGAACAGTTGCTTTGTCAATATTAACATGTAGTGTAAACAGCATTACAGGTATATACAAAAGGCAGTGTGTTCTGAATTACATTCATTGTGTGGTGCAAACTGCAATGTTACAGGAGAAGCATTTTGATGGAAATGAATGTGAATTTACCAGTATAGCTGCGATAAAGGAAAGGGAGAGTAAGGAAGGTTACAACTGGCTGCAAGAGTGGCCCCAGTTATGACAGAAGAGGAAATAAGAACAATAATGGCTCATTGCCAGGGGAGGAAGAGGATTATGTTGGCATGTGTTTACATTCTGACAAAAACTACTCTTATTTTCAACAGGGAACATTACCTACAGATGGGGACTGGAACTAGATATACAATACTGAAGATATATCAGGGAGACCTAAAAGAGAAAACATAAGAGAGAGAGGTTAGATGCCTGAAGAAACACATCTGCATCCTATCTGTGAGATACTTGGTAATACAGTGGGTGACATGGGGGTTGTTCCCAGTTTATTTAGCTTTTCTACTATGCCTGAATTGGGGGGATTGATTGTGCTAAACTTTTAGCCATGTCAAGATATGTGGTGTGCACCATTTTACCTTCAATCCATTAATTTGGTGATATTTTCAAAAAAGTACACCAGGTTGAGTAAGCATGACCTGCCCTTGGCAAATGCAAATTGAGATGGGTTCAGTGTTTGGAGGCTCCCCTATGTCCTTGCTGAGTAATTTCATAAGTCTTTCCATGGCTTTGCATACAATGCTGTTTAAACCTATGAGTCTGCAATCGCCTGAGTCTATGGAAGGTCCCCCCTTTTGCAGGGGGATAACTGTAGCTGCTCTCTATTCACTTGATACAAAACCTATAAGGAGGCCGAGGTTGAACATTGTTGTTGGGGGGGGGGGGGAGTGGCTAAACCATGCTTTGTGCTATTTAAGATGTATCCAATGAAATTGCCAGGACCCAACAATGCAGTGTTTTCACCTTTTGAAAGCACTTTTTTTTGGGGTCTTGTGTGATAGCTTGATGCAAGTTGGTTTCAGATATACCTTGTGGAACAGACAGTGGGGAAAGCGGGGTACAGTTTAAGCTGAAATGATTGGGCAGTAGGTTTGCTATATCTTCAGCCTCAGTGTAGGTAACACTGTTCACAATTAGCGTAGTACATTTCTACACTGTGCTTCTGAGATCATCATTATCATCATCATCATCCAAGGGATTAGCTACAGGCAGTCGTCTGACCTTCCACGCCTGACTTCCAGTACTATCAGACGTCTCAAAGTCAAAGATGAACTCCTCAGCCTGCACAGGAAATCAGTTGGGCACACAGTGCTAAATAGGAGAGTAGCCATGACATTTTCAGTTCTTTTTTTTTTTGGAAGGACTGCTACCAACAACCATACCCAGGATCAAAGCATATGATGCTGCTCCTGGTCCTCTGACCAAAACATGTCGAAGAGCTGAGGAACTCATCTCAGACTTATGTAATTAAAGAGTCAGAGCCATGGAGGTCCCCTGATATTCAAGGGCACAACTTGTACTCTGACTACTACTGTCTGGTTGGGGAAAAGGGGAAAGAAATGTTATGCTTCAGCAAAAATTTACATAAATAAAATACAATAAAAAAAATTAAAAATACAATTCAAATTGGTGTAGACTGTGCTTCCTTTTAGTCATGCATTGAACCTATGTCCAGGAGAAGAAGATTTCAGCTCCACTCTAGGTCATCCAAAAGTTCAGGAAAGTCAGATAGGTGGATGTCCACCTGGCAAATTCACATGGATGATAAATAGCATCCTTATGATGAACATGTTTTGAATGGTGGGGAAATGTTAGCCACTTCAGTACCACTGCAAAACCCAGTTTTGTGGTGTGCTCCTTCCCAAGAATGCATCATTTTCCATTCTGTGCCTTGCTACACTATCAATGTGTATATCCAACTTATAGTCAAGTGTTCAGATAGCAATGGCATTTACTACACTATACTAATATGTAAGGCACAGAACATTACATTTGAGAAGGTACTCACTGACCAATACAGAATAAGGTAATGCATTCCTGACCAACACATCCATAGGTTCAAATGGTCTTCACACTCCACAGTTTCTGAAGGCTACATTAAACTTTCTACCCAAGTCATGGGTAACTGAGCTCTTTGCTCAACCTCTCAATGGAGAAAGGTAATATCCTTTTAAATGGAAAGCAACTATAGTCATCCTGATTCACAAAAGGGTTCTCAGCCACCTCTTCTAAAACACACACCGTCAAACTCGAGTCAGCAGTACTTTAACTATTTGAAGTCCCTCTCAAATGGAATATCAAAGATCACATCAAGAGTGACAGCCTGCTCAAACCAAAGCACAGTGTTACGATGAACCTTAACTGCAGATCTTTGAGTACAGGACCCCAGAAGTACTGAGATTCATCCCAGATTAGAGTTAGTCACAGGTAAATGACTGTACATCCATACAGACTTTGAAAGCTATGGATGTCCTCAGACTGGGTATGGTACCCTCCCCTATACTGAAGTCATTGAGTAAAAAAGGGGTAGCTTGCCTATGCCATTTTTTGAATGAAGGAAATCTTGAAGGATGCTCCTCAAATAATTGCTGTAGTTCTTGGCCTGCTGGGGCTTTTGGGGCAGACCCTCCATAAAGGATACCCCACTATCTATATCAATAAATTGTTGGATGGGAAACTGTAAATTTATGATGAGAGCTTGTGGGAATGGTCTTCTGACCAGGGGCAACTAGCATACACAAATTACTGCTTGAACTCCTTGGTGGCTCTTTGGCCATAAGCTTAAAACTAATCTAAAGATATGAGAGTGCAAAAATAGGGAAGAGAGAAATAAAGAGGAAGACAAGCACAACACTAAGGATTTTATGGAAAGAGAAGAGGTCAGAAAAAGGGAGCCTAAACTGCAGCACTGACTCTTGTACTGCAACATCTAATGCCATGGTGAGTTCATCACAAAAATCTCTGCTGCAATGAAAGCAGTAAAGCATCATAAACCTTGACCACAGGCTTAAGGTGAAGAAGTAAGCATGCCTTGCAATACTGTAGTAGCAAAACATGCTGCATTTTCTGTAGTAGGAATCCAATTTGCAATTTTGGAGGAAGTATGAATGCTGCCCATGTGTCTGCTTCACAGCTCCTTTGGGAGGAGACATTCATAAAGAAAGCTGCTAAAGTGGTAGCAGCCCTAGGGGAGTGACACAACTTGCTGCTGCAAAGCTTCATGGCAGGCGTAACAGAAGGCAACACAATCAGCCAGCTCTTTGAAGATGACTTCTTTGGACAATGGGCTACCTTACTTTTATGGCTTAAAGGACAGTGGGGAAACTGCCAAGACGTTTCTTCACATGGGTGGGTAGGACAACCTTCTGATGTCACACACTTGTGAAAGTTAGGGATAGTTCAGTACAGACATCCACTGCACACCCACCCATGGGTTGCTACTAGACAGGTGCACAGGGAAAGGATTAAAATACAAATGTAATCCACTTCAACTGGCTGCCTTAATAATAAGCTACCAGTCCTTGGCTACGGTGATGAAAGGGCCACCTGGCCAAGATGGGAATGATAAGTAGGCAGCAGAAGCAAAGTGTCCCAGAAAGATTCAATTGGGTGTTTGCATCCAGTCAAATTTTACAGCAGGATGCATGTGATCCCTTGCATAAAACAAAGACTACTGCTGCTGCACATTTTTGAACATTTTCAAGATATGGGATGAAGATATGCAGTGGTTTAACTGTGTTCCATAATGCAACCATCCTAAACCCAATATGGTGAAAGTATTATCATTTTTAAAGTTTAAAGCTATTACTTAAGATACACATTATTAAATAGTATCGTCTCAATGACAAAATGAGTGAAGTATTTCTGTTATTCATCAAGTCATCTTCCAATGCCCACTTTAGCCTTTACTCAGATGAGGTAGAGCCAAATCTTATCCTGGTAAATATCAGGTTTTGGGTCTGAAACCAGTCCTGGGCAGCACACTAGTCCATCACAGGATGCACACACAGAGGCACACGCACATCTACAGGCAATTTCTAAGACTGTCAAGTCACATAGTGACATGGCTGTAAGGTCAAAGTGCAAAGAGATTTTCACCAATGTCATTTAATGCACTCATATTCTAATATTTTTAGAGTTTTTTTTAACTATGGTCATCAACAACCTCCTAAATTATATTTTGCTATAATTTCCAACCACCTCCCAAAAACACACCGGATGAGTTATGTGCAGTAAATTCAGATTTGCCCTTGTGCTACAGGGTTTGTTGATACAAGACCCTACAAAGGATCAATTTATTTACTCAGTAAGCACAAACTAAAGAAATAAAGGTGACACTGATTTTGTTTCTCAGCACTCCAACAATGCAGCATTAACTTTCTATCTAAACTAATAATTCACTTAAAAGAAAAAAAAACTCTTGTAGACATCGTATGCGATTATACTAACAGGCCAGTAAATCAAACATGGGTAATTATTATTTACAAACATCGGCTAACACTTTATGTACGGGAAGCATCAATATTACAAACTGTGCAATGGAAAAGTGCAAGCAAGGTATATGAAAGCAATAAGGCTCTCTTATTGTAAGTAGTTGTACAGGGTAGCAATCTGTGTGAGGACTGAGGAATAAGTGTAAATTTAGGCACACAACAGCATGGGTTCATAGGTGTGTACTAGGCTAATGGCCCTAGAGCCTTTACAAGCCTAGCCCATAGGATTAACCTGGTATTGTGCCACCTGACCTTAGTTCCCAGTCCTCTGTCGAGTAGAGCCACTGGAGTGATCCCCGGGGTGAATTTTCTATTTCCCATCCACTTGTCAAAATTTCTCTTGAAGAGGGCCAGTGAGGTGCTCTGTTTGACATGTATGGGAAGTCTATTCCATAACATGGGCAGTCACTGGGTTAAAAGCCTGTCCCCTCCACCATGTTCTGTTGATTGTGGTAATGAGGTTGAGATCTCTGGAGCATGTGGTGCGGAGGGATTTCTTTAGATGTAGCATTTCTAACCGAGTTGGGTTAGACATGGCTTTGTAAGTCAAGCAGAGATTGCCTCTAAGTAGGTGATATGCGACAGAGAATAGTTGGAGTTTTTTTTAGTCTGTCTATATAGGAAAAGTGTTTAAGGCCTAGAATCCTCTTTGTGAGGTACTTTTGTGGCCTCTCCAGTTGTTGCAAGTGTCTAGTGAGGTACATGCTAAATGGGGCATTGTACTCGATGATTGGCCTAATAAGGGAGGAGTAGTGGAAGACAATGATGACCTCTTTCTTCCTGGAAGGAAAACTGTTAGTAATGAGATGTGTCACATAGGACTTTCTGACCACAGTGGCAATGTGGTGGTCAAAAGAGAGGTTGCTGTCAACCTGTGTTCCCAGATCTCTAATAACACCTTCTGTGTTCAGTGGACTACCATTGATGTGGTAATTCATGGGAACCGGGTTTTTCCCAAAGGTGATGAGGACACATTTTTTTGGCATTGAGCTTAAGGCCATGATTCTGACACCAGGTGTTGGTCTCAGTGAGGCCGTTCTGTAGGATGTTATCACTTGGGGGAGTTAATAATGGCTCACAATTTGCAATCTTCTGCAAACTTTGTCAGCCAGAGTCCCTTCATGTTGGCCTATACTTCAGAGAAGTAGACACCAAACAGGATTGGACCCAGGACCGAACCCTGCGAGACTCCACTCGTGACTGGTCAGCAGTCTGACTTGGAGTCAGCTACTTTCACACTGTGGGCTCTATCTGTGAGCCAGGTTGCAACCCACATAGAGATATAGGGGTTGATGCTTAGCTTAGTGAGGTTTTCTATGATTCCAGAGTGGGGAATAGTATCAAAGGCCTTGGCCAGGTCAAGGCAGGCTGTATGAACCACCTTGACTTCATCCACAGCTCTGGTGACTGATTCAAAGAAGTCAACCAAGTTGAGCAGGCATGATCTACCCTTCAACAAAACCAAACTGTGTGGGATCCAGAGTTTGGAGATTCCCTATATCCTTGTTTATTAGGTCCATGATGACGCATTCCATAGCTTTGCATATCAGACTCATTAGGCTAATGGGGCAATAGTTCCCAGGGTCTGTAGTCACTCCTCCTTTGTGGAGAGGGATGACTAAGTGCGCCATTCGGTAGGTACAAAGCCTGAGGTGAGACTGTGACTGAACAGGACACACAGGTGAGGTGCCAGTTCACTCTGTAGTGAATGTAGAACACTGCCAGGGACATTGTCAGGTCCCATAAAAGCTGTATTATTGGCCTTGGACAGTGCTGTTTTAACCTGTGCAGCAGTAATACTGGGTGTCTGGCAATCTACTGGTATTGTGATTGGTCCTTGGGAAGGGAGGGAGCGAGGGGTAAAGCTGGCAGTATCAGCTAGTATACTGGCAATATCTGTTGGCTTGGTATAGGAGGTACCATTGTGCAGTAGCTCTGGGCAAATCTGGGTATTGCCGTGGAGATTCTTTACATAACTATAGAAGACCTTGTGGATGTCTTTACTATCTGCTGCAATTCTGTTTTCATAGCTAGCTTTAGAGGATTTGATGAGGGATCTCAACTTTTTGTTGAGGCTGACAAGGGAGTTTTTCCAGTCTTGGGACTTCCTTATTCCGCATCAGTTTCCTCTTTCTTTTGTGGAGTTTGTTTATGGCAGGGGACCACCAGATTGGTTTCCTTTTTTTGGAGTAGAGCGTCTTGGTTCTATTGGTTATGGCAAGATCCATGCAATTGTGTGTGTGTTCGTACAGTGTATTGGTGCATGATTTGGCAGTCATGCAACTATTCTCCATTTGCATGGGTGCCGTAAAGTTAGCCACCCTTGTTTTTAGGAACCCAAAGTTAGCTTTGGAGAAGTTTTTCATGCTGGTTTACCTTTGGGGGGGGGGGGATGATTTGCAAGGTGATTAGTTTGTGGTCGGATCTAACCAGGGAGGAGTTGACTATTGGTGCAGAGCAACGGTCACCCATGTTAGTAATGACCAGGTCAAGGATGTTGCTACCTCTAGTGGGGAGTAAGAAAGAGCTGGTCCAGGGCATTGGAATTAATAAAGTCCAGGAATTGTTGGGCAAGTGTATTACTACACAAGTACTTTTCCTGGTTAACAACATGGTTTCCGCCCTAAACAAAGTACCTCGACTGCCTTACTATCCTTTACTCAAAAGGTTGCAGAAGCTAGGGACAACAACCTCGACACCTGTCTATTCCTTGATCTCTAAAGCCTTTGTAACGGTCTCTCATCCCATACTTCTTAAACTCTCAGTCCTAAACCTCTCTCCTTCTACTCTTGGCTGGTTCCAATCCTATCTTACTGGCCGAAAGCAAGCTGTTAGATGGCAGCAGGCTTTCTCACCCTTCCTTGCTGTTCAAACAGGAGTACCCCAAGGCTCCATACTTGGACCTCTCCTTTTCAACAATTTTACCAACAACCTATATTCATCCTGCAGTCTCTCATCTGTAATCCAATATGCACAAGACTCTACTCTCTTATCCATCTCCAATACTATTCTCTGAACTACACACACTAACAGAGACTTATTTATCTCTGTTGAAAAATGCCTCAGAAACAATCAACTAATCCTTAACCCTAAGAAAACACAACTCCTTCTCTTCCTACCTCAGACACTCTCTCATCTTAAATCCAACTTTTCTCCCTAGATGGCGCCACTATCTCCCCTGCCTCACACACTAAACTCCTTGGGGTAATAATGAATGACCAACTAAAATTTGACTTGCACATACAACAAGCCATTAAAAAAACACACCAAAAATTTGGACTACTTTATAGGAACAAAAAATTCCTCACTACTTCAACTAAATGCACTCTTGCGCAGGCATTTCTCTTACCCAGTCTTCTATACGCTTCTCTCATCCTTACCAATATCTAAACTACCTCAATGCAGAAACTGGAACAAACATACAACAGAATTACCAGATTTATTCTAAACCAGCCACTCTCTTCGCATCATTGCCTCTCACTAAACGAACTTCAGTGGCTGGAATTTCCGCACCTTCTCCTACAATCTTAACTCCACACTACCTTTTCCATACTCAACAACCCCTCTGCCTGCCCTGCTCTTGCCTCTCTTGTTACTCTCTACTCTCCCCTCCGACCTCTCCGGAGTGCTGATCAGCATCTTCTCTCAGTTTATAAACCCAAAAGGAATATTGGCAAACTATTTACAAACACTCTGTCTCACTAAATTGGAACAAACTCCCTCTCCATATTAGATCCAACCTTTCCTTTCCCTGTTTAAAAAAGGAGCTTAAATCCCACTTACTAAACTTGAAATTATGCCGTTGCATTGACCACACGTAGTGTTAGTCTATCCCACTGTATAACCTGTTGCATTTCCTAACTTTCGTTCTTTGTTAGTAACTTCTGCTTAAACTAATCTCCTAAACCCTCAGCTCTACTACTATAGCCCCCCTCCCATTCTCCACACCATCTTCCCCCCTCCACTTCCTATTAATGTCTATATATTGTCCTTCTTTTAAACAATTATCTTTTTGTTTTTACTCTCATATGTAGTAAATTTTAGTCCACTACTATCAGTGCAACCCTTAATGTTGATAATTTTCTTCTTTTGTTTTTCTCTTTATAATTAATTTTGTATCTGCAGTGTTGTTTTTAATAGTTTTTGTCCTGTATGTTTATCTTTGCTTATGTTTGCTAGGGCTCTTTCCCTCTGGGTCTCCACTGAAAATGGGTTGCTCACTATCAATGCAATGTAAATAGTTAATAACCTTTTCTTTTTTACAATTATTTTGTAGTGTAATTGTTATTTAATATTTATATATTGTCACTTTATTTTTACTTTTGTTTGTAGGGGCTTTTCCCCTCGGGTCGCCACTGAAAATGGGTTTGTTTGCAAACTTAGTTGGACTAACCCAATTAACAAATGTGAAATAAATAAATAAATAAATAAATAATGGAGGAGTAGTTGAAGTCACCCAGTATGAGTGTGTTAGGTTGGACCCTAATATTCTCCAGGGTTTTTAGGAATGTGGAGTGCGAGTCTTGGGTCATGGTTGGGGACCTTAAGCAGGCTACGACCTCAATCTCTGTCTTACCCAATGTTAGCTGCACCTGAAGTATCTCCGATGCGTTATGTTGGGCTACCAGTCTAGAGGTATGCACATCCTTTATGAATATGGAAACACCACCACCTTTGGAGTTTTGGTCCAAGTTCTGGGGCTGAAAAGTGTGGAATGAGTTGTAGCCTGTTAGTGGCAGGGGTGATTTCTGCTGCTTTGAATCAGGTCTCTGTTACAGCACAAACATCGATGTTCTCAATTTTAAGGAGTGCTTCAAGCGAGTGCATTTTGAGATTTAGACTTATAGCGTTGAGCAGCATGACCCTCAGATTGCATTTGTTTGTAGCTGTTACAATGGTAATTTGATCTTTGGAACACTGCCTAAAAAAGGCACTATAGGGGTAGCAAGAGCCTTGGCCAGTATCCTGAAGCCTAGGGGTGACAGATGCAGGCCATCTCTGGCAAAGCATCGAGGTCTATCAATCATGTCATCCCAGGCAGACAGATACTGGATCCCCTTAGAATGACACCAGAAACTTAGCCAATTGTTGAAATCAATCATTTTCTGCTTGCACTGTGGTATCATTCTGGGTGATAGTAGGATGCTACTCAGAGCTAAGTTCATACCCGCCTGGGCTATACAATCCTCCGTGTCTCTTTTCATGTATTCCAGGGAGGTACATCTCAGGTCATTCACACTTACATGTATAATGACAGAGTCATATTGTACCTGTTGTTGAGGGACCTGAGTGCATGCGTTATGTCGTGGATCCTAGCACCTGACAGGCAGCTGACGGTTACTTTCTCCTTATTCAACCTAGTGAGTGGGACATTAATGTGCCTCACTATCAAGTCACCTATGACTAGTGTGTTGGGCATGCTGTTTTGCCTTGGGGCTTTAGTTGAGTGGCACACTGTTTAGGAGAGTTATGTGTCTTGTGATTAGTGTTGTGGAAGTCGAGTGCGTTTCTGCCTTGGAAGTCTCGACTGTTTGGGTAGATTTTTATTGAGAGCCTCCGTGAAGGTGGGTGTGTAGTTTGTGCTTTTATGTGAAGGCAGTGCTGATGTGTGCTCAGGAGGGCTATGTGTTCCATGTGGTGTGGTGCAAGTGTTGACCTTCTCCCTCTTGACCAGCTATTCTGGTCTTGGCTGGAGAATGCGTGGCTTCCACTTTGGATATACAAGCACATCTCTCGCAAGTCTGAGTGTTGGAAGGTAAGAGGAGAGGGTTATCGGTGTAAGTGAGGCAGTTGCTACATTGCCTCAGGTTGCCCAAGTTCACCAGGTTAATAGGAGAAAGCACAAGGAACTGAACTTTAGACATGCCTGGAGGTGTGGGGATTATTAACGAGTACTGGAGCTGTTTCTTTGTAGAACATTTAGTGCTGGTAGCACTTTTGTGTGCTACAATAATTGCTACAAGAAGTCTGGTAAAGTGCTAGACTAATAAGCTAGTAAAAGTGCAGGAGAGGAGAGAACTAGCAGTCTGGTCATTTTGTTTGCTGAGATGGATCTGCATTACTGTTATCCATCTGGCTCCTCTTCTGCTCATGTACTAAAGAGCTGATTCCCATCACTCCTCCACTGCTTACTAGTACCTTCCCAAATGCACTGCTGTATCGCTGCAGAAGGCTTCCAACTCCACAATCTAATTAACTTACTAAGAAAAGTAAACAAAATGATCAAATGGTGTTCAGAAAATAATGCTGGCTGCATGGTAAACCTGGATAGAGGGATGGAGCCAAGAATACTGCCCAACTAACCAGAATTCTCACAGTGGCTGGGCATTGCAGGAGCCAAACACAGAAGGAGAGGACCGATTAGGCATAGCTAGGTTGTCTCATTCTGTGCAAGGACTGACGGGCATGTCTCCCATTACTTGAATCACCAGTGGACATAAAGGACTTAAACAGGAGTGTGCAGCTGTCTGAAGTGCTAGGTCACTCCTGGAAGCAGAGGATAATGCCACGCTGCACCAGCCTTATGCCCCTTCCTTGAGAGATGGCACACAGAGGGGAAAATTAGTGCAAGTATAAAAAATAGTGCCTGGATGATAGCTATACTGTGACCAACCCTCACCCTGTAAAGAGCAAATGGGAACAGATACAGCAACTGGCCATATGATTATCAGGTGGGGGGGGGGTTGTTTTTCAGGATATGCCTTACAGGCATACGATCCTAAGAAATATACACACTGTCATTTTGGAGAGAGAATGTGATTGCTTGTAGTGGGTTAATTATTCAATTTAAAAAATAAAATATATTTAGAGCATTGCCTGGTGACTTTACACACTCCTTGCTTTCTGGCAAGAAGATGTCCCGTTTACTCTAAACTCTTATGTCAGTGGGCAACCAAAGACTCAGTCTGAACCTGTATCAGTTGCAAACTTGGAAAGTACTTACTGTGAAGGGGGACTCTTGTAAATTGCTTGTAGATGTGTATGTGTGTGTCTCTCTCTCTCTGTGCATCCTGTGACAGACTGGTGTGCTGCCCAGGACTGGTTTCATACCAAAAACCTGTTATTTGCCAGGATAGGTTTTGACTGCACCACATCTGAACAAAGGATGAAGTGGGCATTGGAAGATGACTTGATGGAAAATTCACATACTCTTAATCAAACAAGTGCTATGGAATCTTCAACATCCATATGAGCTAGCAAACCAAATGATGTATGTGGGTCCTCAATTCAACATCTCATCTGAAGTACAGCAACTCAAAACTGTAGTACCACACTCATGCTGCACCCCAGTGTGAACACTGAAATGTGTACCCAGGTGTGTAATGCAAGAATAGAACCCACTGCATTCTGATTGTCCAGCAAAGGTAAATGTGTTATAAGCTTATTCATTGGCACTGGAGTGTCAAAGGCAAGTACTGTAGGCAAATAGCTAAACCACTTCAACGGGAGAGAGTGAGTAAGCCAAGATGCCTAGAGCTGGAATTGTATTCCAAATGCACAAATAATCCTAATAAATGCTTCCCTCTCACCTGCTTGATCTCAATACAGGGGCTGGTTCAGAGGATTCTATTTATTTTATTTATATTTGTTTAACGGGACAGCGCACTGATCAATACTGACCAATTTCAGGCTCAGCCCTTAAAAATCCTCAAACACATGGATATGAGAGCAAAAGAACTATATAAATAGCGAATCCACATTAGACACAACTCTCGTTTGAGTACTAAATTAACTTAGACATGGAATCACAAGGAATCTTGTGAAGCTGCCAGTCAACAAAGCTTCTGACCGAAGTACTCGCTAATAGCACATTTTCATTACAATTTTCAAAAAAATATCTTTAAGCCTTAGAATACAACTTACTAGATTTCATTAGAGGACATTTGTCACATACACTAAAGAGCTAACGTCACACATTATAGTCACTGCATTAAAAAAAAAAAAAAGCCTGTTAACCCCCCCCCCTTCAGTAGGAAAGTAGTATACAACTAGCATCCAATGCTTTCAGTTACAACTTACATGCATTCTGCTACCCAGGACTTTGTAAACACTGTGGCTTTCCATAATAAATATGGAGATTAAGAAATTGTCAGACGCAGCATGCATCTGTTCCAGCTATGCAGGATGTTCCCTGTGGTGTGTGTGTCTGTGAGATTTTTTTTGAGCAGCTACAGCACCCTGACAGAGCAACAGTAAGGGCACTTGAACTCAACACTGGAAAAAAGGACGGTCAAATCATCCATGTGGCAAACTATAATAATTAAATGATCCCTAGTTATAGCAACTATTTTGCCAAATCCAGCGGAATACATTTCCTTTTTGTATATGCTGTGCCAATGACGATTTTCCAAGTTGTGCTTTTTTATAATACATAAAATAATTGGCAACAAAAATTTATGAAGAGGAAGAGTATTTTGTTAGATACAAATTATGAACACACACATATATACCACCCAAACAAAATATATAAAAAAAATGGGAGTCAGATCACAAAAAAGTAAAACTTAATAAAATTATTTAAATAAAGTTGCACTAATTCATCTTGTTCATACTGGTAAATGTAATGCCTTTTCTATGCTCAACTAAAATCAGTTCTTAAGAAATCAGTGCTGAAGCATCACAGACTAACATCTGTCCCTCTAAAAACCTAAATGGAACATGGCAGGAGGCATTTTCCTCACTCTGTCAGGTCACAAACAAGCACAGAATCATGTTAAAGAAGTA